>NC_045443.1:126797972-126852750 GCF_002776525.5 Piliocolobus tephrosceles | reverse complement strand
AAAAAAAAAAGTAGATGGACATGTTATAGCAATAAGAATAGAAATTGTAATGTTTTTAATACTTATTGGATGCTTACTTCATAGCAGGTAAGGATTTGCTTCTTTAATCCTCACAGCAACCCTATGAAATAGGTATTTTTATCAGTTATAGTTTAACACATATATTTTCTGTTTTAATTTTTACTTTATTATAAATTAACAGTTTATAAGTATATATATTTATGGAGCACAAAGTGATGTTATGATTGATGAATGAAATGTGAAATAATTAAATCAAACTAATTAATATCTCCTTCACTTCGGATACTTATTTTTTGTAGTGAGGACAGTTGAAATTTACTCCCTTGACACTTTTTGAAATGTACAATATACTATTATTAACTATATTCTCCACACTGTGAGATAGATTTTTAAAAAATAACTTATTCTTTCTGGCTAACTGAGGCCTTGTACCAAAACCTCAACGTCTGTAATGACCATTGTACTCTCTGCTTTGATGAGATCCATTGTTTTAGTTTAGAGTCCACATGTGAGAACAGGTAGTATTTGTCTTTCTGGGCCTTGTGTATTTCACTTAGCATAATGTTCTCAAATTTCATACATATTGTCAAAAATGATACAATGTTTTTTAATGTCTGGGTAGTATTCCGTTGTTTATATGTAGATGGATTTACCTATCCATCTGCTGATGGACACTTAGGTTGATTCCCTAACTCGGCTACTGTAAGTAGTGCTGCAGTGAACACAGGAGTGCAGACATCTCTTTGACATGCTAATTTCAGATCTTTGGGGTATATACCCAGCAGTGGGATTGATAGATTATATGGTAATTCTATTTTCGTTTTTCGAGGAACTTCCATACGGTTCTGCACAATGACCAGACTAATTTACATTTACACCAACAGTATACAAAGGTTCCCTTTTTGTTACATCCTTGCCCACACTTGCTATCTTTTTAATAATTCTTAATGATTTTTTATAATTTTAACAATTCTTAATAATAGCCATTAAGACAGGTATGAGGGGGTTTTAATCTTCATTCCCTAATGATTCGTGATGTTGAGCATTTTTAAATACATCTATTGACTATTTGTAGCTCTTCTTTTGTGAAATGTCTACTCAGTTCCCTTGCCCATGTTTTAATTGGATTGTTTTCTTACTATTGAGTTGTTTGAATTTCTTATATATTTTAGATGTTAACCCTTATTGGATGTATGGCTTGCAAATATTTTCTCCCATTCCATTGTTTATATCTTCACACTGTCAATTGTTTCCTTTGCTCTGCAGAAATATTTATCTTTCATTCAATTTCATTTGTCTATTTTGTCTTTGTTGCCTGTACTTTCAAGGTTAAGTACAGAAAATGATTGCCCACACAAAACTCATACAGTGTTCCCCCTGTGTTTTCTTCTAGTCATTTTGCTGATTCTGGTTTTGTGTTTAATCTATTTGTCTTTAATCTATTTTGAGTTGATTTTTGGATGTGGTATGTGATAAGGGTCCAGTTTTATGCTTCTGCATGTGGATATCCAGTTTTCCCAGTGCCATTTATTAAAGAGACTGTCCTTTCCCATTGTGTATTCCTGGAACCTTTGTTGGAAATCAATGGACTTTACAAGCATGGATTCATTTCTATGCTTTCTGTTCTGCTCCATCGAAAGTGGTATTATTTTTATCCTCATTTTTGGGGTGAGGGAATTGAGGCACAGAGAGTTCTGACGCTTCATCACAGATCACATACATGGTATCCATTTCCAACCCTTTTCTATCTTCCTCTATCACTCATCTTCTAGAATAGGGGTTGGCAAACTATGCCTACTTGGGGATGAGATTAGGCGTGTTTACCTGTTGAGTATTGTCTATGGCTGCTTTTGTGCTACAGTGACAGAGTGGACATATAAAAATTATATACAATCCAAAGTTCAGTATCCATAAAGAAAGTTGCATTGCAGCACAGCCACATCCACTCATTTATATCTTGTTAATGGCTGCTTTTGCATGACCAGGGCAGAGTTGAGCTATTGTGAGAGAAATCATATGGCCTGCGATGCTGAAAATACTTACCCAGTCCTTTGTAGAGAAAGTGCCAATCTCTGCTCATGGACTTTACTGGGCCTTTTCTTCATGAGTGGTGACTTTCATGATTATTTACTGAAACTGACTCCCCCAGCCAAAAGTAACTCCTGCACAGATGCTTGCAATTCTTCCAACAAGACTTCATGCCATTGGATTAAGCATTAATCTCTCCCTACAATCCTTCATTAAAGTTAATACATTTCTAGGTGAGATTGTATATATCAATTCCTGGAAATTTTTGTCATGATGAATTGTTTAGATCACTTTTCTTTTTAATAGGCAAATCTGGACAAGCAGAGATTAATATCCTGGAGAAATGGGAATACCTCAAAAAAAAAAAAAATGAGAGAAAATGGGTCAAAGATGGACCAACCTTGCCCTATGTCTTAAGGTTAGTCTAGAACAGCAACATCAAATAAACCTCATACAAGGTACTCCTCCCAGTACCATACCCAGGGCAGACATCACCAGTCAAATACACCACACCATTTTACTGTGCTCAGACATTGGTTGACAATCCCCAATACTGCTAATCATGGGGCATCTTAGACCTAGAAAGAAACCACATGACCTCCCCATGCCACCCCACTTACATAGAATTTGCATAAAGGATTTTGGAGAACATTTAGACCAGGAATCACAAGCCCAGAAGAATACAAGAGCCAGGAGATAATTTAAATGAGTAAAAGCAATAAGGAATCATTAGGATTGCAGCAGACTGAGGGACATATGCCCTTTCTAGAGATAAAGCCACAACTACATCCTACCTGACTGTTGCTACGTGAAAAGGGTATACCATGTTGCTTAAGCATTTTAGCTCCTGAGTCAAATTGCATGGATTTAAATCCTTGTTCTGATATTTACAAAAAACAACAACCAGGGCAAGATCCATAAACCGCCCCCCCCGTTTTTTTTTTTTTTTTTTTTTTTTTTTTTTTTTTTTTTTGGAGATGGAGTCTCGCTCTGTCACCCAGGCTGCAGTGCAGTGGCACAGTCTCAGCTCACTGCAGCCTCTGACTCCTGGGTTCAAGCCATTTTCCTGCCTCAGCCTCCCGAGTAGCTGAGATTACAGGCACCTGCCACCACACCCAGCTAATTTTTGGTTTTTTGGTAGAGATGGGATTTTACCATGTTGGCCCGGCTGGTCTCAAATTCCTGACCTCAAGTGATCCGCCTGTGTTGGCTTCCCAAAGTGCTGGGATTACAGGTGTGAGCCACCACGACTGGCCCCCATAAACTCTTTATTCCTCAGTTTTTTCTGTTGTTGAAGGATCATAATCCATTTAACATGAGAATGATTCTAACAGACTTTCAGTTCTGTGACCAGAGAAAAACACATGTGGTTGTGTTGGAAAATTAATCAGAGTCACTTCAATTATGCATAAATTCCCTTATAAGTAAGAATATGCCTTCAGCTATGTTCTTAATTTCAGGACTATCTGCACAAATCCTTCCCTGGTTTAATTATTTAGACCCAGATAAGTGGGTCAGGGTCACAAGGTAATATGAATTTCCTATAAGCTTCTCCTTGTTGCTTTTGATCTTGTCCCCCACCCCAAAATCTACTCTCCACTCAAGAGTCAAAGTGATCCTTTTAAAATATGGGCCACATCACATTATTTCTCCACTCAAAATCCTCCCATGGTTTCTGTCTCCAACTCAGTGAAAGCTGCATTCCTTACAAGTGCCTCTAAGGCCTATTCCATCTCCCCCGCCCTTCCTCTTAGCCCCTACCATCCCGACCTCATTTCCGGCAACTCTCCTTCTGGCCACACTGGGCTTCTTGATGACTCTTGGAGCCTCCCAGGCCTGTGCTTGCCTGGAGACCTCACCCTGCCTTTCTCCCTCCTGCTGGATGCATGCAGCTCCCCCTCACTGTCTTTGGATCTCTGCTCAGATCTCCCCAGTTTCAATGGCAATGCCCCATCTCTGACATTCCCCATTCTTCTTCCCTGCTCTATGTTTCTTCATAGAACTTATCACCAAAGCCTTCCTATATTTTTTGCTTGTTATCTGTTCATCGTCCGCCTCTACAAGGGTAAGGACTAGTTGGTTTGGATCATTACTGATTCCTCAAGCCTGGAACAATGCCTGCTGCCCACTGGGCTATCAATATTTGTTGAAAGAAAGATCTTATCTAAGAAGTCCCAGTGGATGAGGATGGAGAGGGCCATCTCTCTTGGTTGTCACATAGAGGATTCTGATTATCATGGGGAGGAGGAAGACTCCTCTCTTCAGTGGAATAAAACATAGAAACAACTCTGAACAACATTTTCTTCATTTGGATGAGGAGACACCTGTATATTCACTGTAGGGTGGATTTTTCCTGAACCTTCACCTAAAAAAGTGAAAATATACCCTGGATGGTGGATGAGACTCCCTCCAGGCCAAAAGAAAAATAAGCACAAGTTTCAAGAGCTGAATTAATGGATAATGTTTCTTTTTATTTTTATTGAACTTTTATTTTAGGTTTGGGGGTACACGTGAAGGTTTGTTACATAGGTAAACTCATGTCATGAAGATTTATTGTACAGATTATTTCATCAGCCAGGAATTAAGCCAAGCACCCAATAGTAATCTTTTCTGCTCCTCTCCCTGCTCCCACCTCCACCCTCAGGTACACCCCCAGGTCTGTTGTTTCCTTCTTTGTGTTCGTAAGTTCTTATAGTTTAGCTCCCACTTACAAGTGAGAAAGTGCGTTATTTGGATTTGTATTGATGGGTAATGTTTAGGATTGTATTCAGATGGTTCTGTCAGTCCAGTTCGGAAAAGATTAAACCTATGGTGAAAATAGCTGCAGAGTTAATGTTCTGGATGTAAAGGTAAGAAAACAGGGGCGAGGTTAGGAAGAGAGGGGCCCAGCCCTAATTGCTTCTCCATATTTTCTGTTTTCTACATAGAGAAGAACAAATGGGACAGCAAATTAAAATTCTTTATCAGTCTAAATGAAAACAAGGAGCCATGGGCCAAGGGTTCCTTTAACAGATACTGGGTAGATAATGAAAGTAAACCATGAGGATTGCAAATGGCTGCTTCCCAACCTCTGAAGGTCAAAATGACAAAAGTCGGGCTTTAGAGTCCAAACAAGAGACCTGGTCAGAAGAGCTTCAGTTTAAGAGATGTTCAAGAAAAATCTTCATTATGGGCAAATTTTGCCTTTCTGTAGACTGTAACTCTTAGGTAAAATGTGACTTCATTGCACTTAGCACATTGTAGTCCTCAGTTATGTATGGGTGGGCGAATCTGATAGAGTTGGAGGAATTCAAGACTGGGGACATGTCTTACTCATTTCTATATTCCTGGACTTACCAGAAGGCCTGGTATGTAGCAGTTGCTTAATAAATAGTGATTTGTTGAATGAATGAGCAACAAACCCGTCTTTGTATTAAAAATTGATAAACATCCAATGAGATATAAAGTATTAGATCCTTCATTTGCCTTTTATGGTATTTCCAGTTAGGCTGAGTTTTTAACACACATACTTTGTGTTTAATGGGCTATTTCAGTAAAATTCGATTTTGGATGTGTTATTTGCAAAATGCTCTAAAGCATGGTGGGCAAGATACTACGGGTCAAGGGATTTGTAATGGGTGCCACCTGGTGGCAGCAGTCCAAATTGCAGGCATAGTACCTTCTGGGTTTCTAACATGCCTGTAAGGGTGAACCTTGCTGATTCGCCTCCATTTCTGTGATGGAGAATTATTTACTTGACTTTTAGTTCTGTGACAACAAAAGAAAACTGCTATATGAAGAAGAAAAACATATTGGCAACAGCTGCATTAAAACATGAGTTATATGCCATATGTCACCTTAAAACCTCTAACTAAACATGCAGGGAATTAAACACTGTGTATCATGTACAGAGTGCATGTAATTGGCATAAAGCTATTATATGATTTTTGAAGCCCAACGTTAGAATGGTAGTGTTGTATATAGTGATTTAGGATTTGAACCTCCTTTGGTGCTAAAATGAGGCACACAGCTGCCACCAGGCACATCACAGTTAAAATGTGTAACATACCTGCTGTACTTCAAACCCCCCATTTATGCCACAAAGTCTCACCAATGGAGGCAGTGATAGATAGTTAGTACCCAGCCAGCCCTGTCCTCTGAAACAAGAGAATAAAGATTAATAAGAGGAGAAAACATTGGCAAAAATATTTGTACAACCCTAAATTTGAGATTATATTTATCCAAAAGGGGTATTTTTCATGATTGGTCTTTCAGGGCCTTACAGTTTCTGTCTTATAAGAATTTGCCACAGTGTCTTGATTTCAATTTTAGAGACAATTACAGAAGCTTCTGCCATCTTTCCCCTTACGGGAAGGTCTTTGATCCAAGACCAGAAGAAAAACAAGTATCACATAATGAGTGTGTGTGATCAAGATGAAAACCAAGCTCAAAGTTCTTTTAAGTGAAACTAGTGATGATACATTTCTTACTTTGGAGGTCATGGCCACAGTCAAGGAAGAAAATCAGTGGATTTCAAATTCCAAATAAGGACTCCTATTTGGATTCTGATGTTCCTGAGCAAAATTTCTTATGACAAATTGCCCAGGATGGAGGCCCCACGGGTCTCTTCCAGACCTCTCCAGTGAGTGTAGACGCAGGTCAAGGTATTAGCAACCATTCGAGGTCCAGCCAAGAGTAAGACTCAGGCCCTGGTGAAGACCAGAAATGAGCACTGTGCCTCCATTAGATGCGAATTTTTTTTCTATGGGGCCAGGTTCAGACTTTAGAGACCCAAGGTTCAGAAGATGTGATGGAGGCTCTCATACAGAATTCAAAATTAAAATGTTTGTACCTGATTTAATGAAGAGTCTTCAGCATAAACATAAATAATTTAACAAGTGTTTATTGAGTTTCTGATACATGCAAGCCACTGATCAGAGTGCTGGAGATTAAGCAGTAACAAAAAAGTCCCTGCCCTAATGAGTTTCCAACTGAAGGATGAAAACAGGAGATACTGCGTGTGTGTGTGTGTGTGTGTGTGTTTATGGTTCATTATATCCTATGACACAGTTTCATATATATAGTTTCCTCTTTAGAGAAGAAAAATAGGAGGCATAGAGATATATATATAATCTTTTATTGAGATACATATAAATATACATATATATCTCCTATATCTTATATAATTAGTATCATATATATAGTTTCTTTTACAGGGGAGAAAACTAGGATACACACATACATCCACATATATCTCATCTCCTATATAACCTATATAGAGCTATATTTATATATATTTTATTTTCATATATATCCTTTATCATAGTTTCATATATACAGTTTCTTCCACAGACAGGAAAATGGGAGATATTTTCATATAGATCTCTCTGTCCTCTATTCTATATGTGTAATTTCTTATACATAACCTATTTTAAATATACGTGTATATATCCCATATCCTATGTAGAACTGTGTGTGTGTGTGTGTTGTGTGTGTCCTATTTCCCTTCTCTGTGTCTGTTCGGCAAGGTATATGTATGTGTGCACACATACATGTGTGGCATATGTTATATGTTATATGTGCCTCCCTGGAAAGGTGGCTTTGAGTAGATTCTACATAGGCTAAGTGAGCAAGTCATGTGACGGTCAGAAAGGAAGAACAGTCCAGGCACTGTGGCAGGAAGCAAGGCCCACGTGTCTTGTTGGGGAAATAGCCAGGTCTGAGAAGCCCGAGATCAGCACCACTAGAAGTGGCCCAGAGAGGGCGCCTGAGGCCGGGTCTGGAAGGAGGGAAACAGCTTGCTGGGAGCCCCTAGCCACACCTGCGGCTGCGCCTTGTGTGCCATGACAGCACCGGGGGCCTGTCCTGGAAGGAGGGAAACGGCTTGCTAGGAGCCTCTAGCCACACCTGCAGCTGCGCCTTTTGTGCCGAGACAGCACCCGGGGCCTGTCCTAAGGTCTGAGGGGGTCTCACCAGCAGGACAGCAAGAGCTCTGGGCTGCTCCATTGAGAACAGAGAGCTGGGACCTGGGCTCGGAATCTGTATTAGTTTCCCACCACTGCTGTAAAGAAGGACTACAAATTTAGTGGCTTAAAACAACACAAATGTATTATCTTACAGTTCTGTAGCTTAGAAACCCACCTGAGTCGTGTTGGGCTAAAATCAAGGTCTCAACAGGACTGTGTTGTTTTCTGGATGTTCTAGGGGAATATCTCTCCTTGACTTTGCAGCTGTCAGAGGCCCCCACATGTGCAGGCCCTAGACCCCCCACTCCATCTGCAGGCCCCCAAAACCCCTCCCTCCATCTGCAGGCCCGAGACCCCTCCCTCCATCTGCAGGCCCGAGACCCCCTCCCTGCATCTGCAGGCCCGAGTCCCCCTCCCTGCATCTGCAGGCCATCCCAAGACTCCAGCCTGCACCTTCACAGCCAGCCATGTTGCATCTCTGACTTTTTTCCTCTAGTCTCACCTCCCTCTGATTCTCGTTTTCTGCCTCCCTCTTCCACTTTTAAAGGCTCTTTGATTACACTGCCCCACCTGAATAATCAGGATAGCTTCCCCCCTCAACATCAGCTGTTAGCAACCCCATTTCCATCAGCAACCTCACTTTCCCCTGTCATGTAACCTAACACATTCACAGTCTGCAGGGGAGAGGACACTGACGTCTTTGCCGAGCTTGACTCTGCCTGCCACAGACACCCTTAACAACATCCCAGCAGACCAGACTTGCTTCTCTTGAAATTTAAACGGCGTTGTGCCACCTGAACCTTCCTTGTGCACTAACTTCCTCAGTTTTGAGGTGACAGAATGGGAGAGGGAAATGTTAAGTGCATTCTCCTGATTTCCCGTGGGGATGCCTAGCCTTCCTCCGGATGGACCTCACACACCCTGGGTCAGATGCATGGTGGGCCATGGGCCAGCTCTCCAGGCCACAACAGCCCTCACAGCCAGCCACGCTGGCAATGACCCTGGAGCGTAGCCCTCTTTCCTCACCATGTGCAGTCCTCACCCCCCACAAAGTCATCTAATCTCTTGGTCCTGATTCTGAGGCCTGAGCTGGGGCCATCTTCGTTACTTCCCAGGGATTGGAAACTTGAAAGAGAGCTTTCCCATCAGCCTGTTGTTTTGTTCTTTCATTATCTCCAGGCAACATCGGGTACAATAACAGCCTGGGCTCCCAAACTTTCAGATTGGAATAGGTCCCCTGTCCCTGAGGCTGAAAAGTGGTGGTTTAGACACCTCCAAAGGCTATGAGCAAATCTTTAGGGCTTCCCTCCAATGGCTTAATGAAAACTCACCTCTGAGGGACTTCCTCCTCTCATGGGGACCTGAAGGCCAGATGTACTTCCCCTTCTGGATTCCTCCCATCCCCTGTAAAACAGCCTCTCTTGTCCTGCAGTCCCTACTTTTTTGTTGACCTTGTTGACCAGTATAGGGTGGGTAGCATCAATTCTGTTGTAACCAAATGGCACTGTGGGTCCTCCAGGAAAGTGGGTGGTCTCAGCCACTCAAGCACTCAGAAGTCAGAACGGTGCGTGCCAGGAACATTACACTCTCAGCTACAGCCTTAAGCAATTCAAGGGACGTAGAACTCAGCACCTAACAACACTGTTTTATTTCTGATTAAGCTCATAGAGGCTGAGATCTCTCTCTCTCTCTCTCTCTTTCTCTCTCATGTCTCTCCCTCACTCCGTCTCCCTCTCCCCCCTCCCCTCTCCCCCTTTCTCCCTCTCTCTCATTCCCTCTCTCTCCTTCCCTCTCTCTCTCATTTATCTCTATTATCTATCTATCTATCCATCTGTCTATCTTCTAGTTTCATCTTTTGCCCTTCAAATATCCATCCTGTGCTTCAGACACACCTGTGCCTGACAACTAGTATTTGTCTCCAGAAGCCCACTGGGGACCAAAACTGTCTCTAGTTGGAAACCACAGGGCTAGGAAGATATGCCTGGGTCAGAACATATGAAGCCAGCATGCCGTATTGCCCATGTGTATCTGGTATCTCTTGTCACAATAATGCTACAGAACAAAAATCACAACCCCTAATGACTTGAAACAGTGAGCATTTATTTCACCAAGAAGCCTGCAGATCAGCTGGTCTATGCTTGAATCTGCAGTCAGCTGGAGTATTGGCCAATCTAGGAAGGCTTCATGCATACGTTGGTGGCTTTGGCAGGCTAGGTGTTGAGAGGTGACTGGGCCCCCTGAGCTGCACCCTCTAGGAGGCCAGCCAGGACCTGCTCACAAGGCAGCAGCAGAGTCCTGGAGAAAGAGAACAGCTTCCAGAGGCTTGTGGGGCCTTGTCTCAGGGCTGACGCAAGTCTGTTGGCCAAAATTTGTCTCCATGCCCACGTTCAAGGGATAGAAAACAGACTTCAACTCTTGATGGAAGAAACTGCAAAGTCCTATTGCAAAGAGGATGGGTGAGTTGTGGGAGGGAGATTAAAATTGCAGCCATTGTTGCTGTCAGTCTACCGTGTCATTTTAAGACAACATATATAACATGTATTTGGCACGTCCAACTATGATTTCCTGAATATTCTTCTTTCAAACCATATTAAATTGTAAAAGTAGTTGGTGTAAAGAAACATATTAGTAAGTAATAATACGGGATAGGGTGACAGTGAGGGTAACACACAAGTGGCCAGAAAAGACTTCTTTACTATGTGACTTCATAAAAGTGGAGAAAGTGTTTCCATCAGTGGTAAGTGCAGGTAAATCTCTTTGTGGAAATGTGTGATTACTTCGTTTTGTCCTATTTGGAAGCATGACTCCACAGGAAAAGGAACAAGGGAAGTTCCAGTGCCACAGGATGACTCACCATTTCTTAGAAGGAGGTGAGAAATAGGATGTCCTACTGACTGTGACTATGCAGCAGTACAAAGAAGACACATTCCCGTTGCACAGCTGCGCCCGTTACGATTTGAAAACATTAAATGACTCTGGCTTAGTAATTATGATACAGAATGATAACCTGTGGTAGTTTTTAAGTAACTCTTAAGTAACAATATTTCAGAGTTTCATTCTGGTTCTCTCCTGCTCTTCCACTACCACGTCCCTGACACCCTCAGCCAACTCCTCCCAGACTCACCTTACCTCCAAGTTCTTGGCTGGTATTGTGAGTTAGTTTTCCCATCCCTCCTCCTCCCACTATATTTGTTAGGGAGAGGCTTGCTTCTATAACAAATAAATCCCCCCAATATTTTGTGTGGCCTAACACAATTGGAGTTGATTTACCTTTTGTATAACAATCCAATATCAGTATTTTTTATCTTCCTCCACTTGATGACTCAGGGATCCAAGCTCTTTCCATCTTGTGGCTCTTCCATCCCCCTTAGGACTCCTCTATCGCCCTCTAGTGGAAAATCACACACAGTGTTTGATGGTCAGGCCTGAAGGCAATTCACTTCTGCTCACATCCCATTGGCTAAAACACAGTCACATGGTCTTAACCGCAAGGGAGACTGGGAAACCCAGGCTAGCTTTGTACCTGGGAAGCAGAACAGAGATGTTCTTGCGTGGAGGGGATTGAGATCCAAGAAGTAGGAGAGCCCAGAGCAGGTAATTATTTATATTAAATTGACAATAGTTGTTCAATATGCATTACGTTAGAAATTTGTGATTTACCTCATATTTTATAATATGCAAAAATAGTGTGTCTAAAATGTATTGCTTAGGTTTTTTTAAAATTTTGTAATTGAAATGTTAGCATTAGACAAAATCAATTCTGAAAAAATGTGTCACTTTCATAATGACGTTGTTGTTATTATGGTTTAGCAAAGAACGATTACAATGCTAAACCTCCTGCGGAGTGATTGTTCTGATCCTGGCACTGTTTGAAACACTTACATGTGTTAGCTCATTTCATCTTCATAAGGTCCCTATGGGGTAGGTTCTGTGTTACAGATGAGGAAACTGAGGCACAAAGAAATGAAGTTGCATGCCCAAGCTTGAACCCAGGCAGTCTGGCTCCAGGGTTCACAGGGTTGCCCATCACAAATAAG
Source organism: Piliocolobus tephrosceles (assembly GCF_002776525.5). Lineage (NCBI taxonomy): Eukaryota > Metazoa > Chordata > Mammalia > Primates > Cercopithecidae > Piliocolobus > Piliocolobus tephrosceles. The sequence continues at coordinate 126,840,719 of NC_045443.1, read as the reverse complement.
CACAGCTCTTGATGAGCCAGGAGGCAAAGGAAGGAAAAGCCAGGAAAGGGGCCGAGTGAAAACGGGGAATGGCGTAGAAGGTCAAGTGGGGAGGTGTAAGAAAGTAAAGCCTGGGCCCCCTCTACTACATAGAGGACGTCTGGACCCCTCTCAGTGGAACTTAAGGAAACTAGGGGGCCTGGGAGGGATGACGGTCAGAGTCCTTGCGTCAGCAGAGGCATGGAAGGAGGCAAAGCTGAGGGGTCTCTGCAGGGGCTGCCAAGGGAGCTGCCAACCTGGATAAGTTACACAGGACTCCAGAGGAGCAGGATGTGAGCTGGAGATGTACCAAGGTGGCCTTTTACCCATCTGAATTTCACATGTGCAGAGGCTTCTGCACTCTCAATAGTTGAGAAGAGAGCATCCCCATGGGGGCCTTGGGTGGACTCCCGCCAGCGGAACACTCAGAGGCTGCTAATGGAAAAATCCAAACATCTCTGTGCTCTGTGGTCAGCAGGGGTCAAGGAGCTCAGAACCACATTCTGATTGTCTGGGGCAACCCTCTAGCAGGTCTGAGAAAGTATGGTTTTTGGCAACTCCAACTAGAGGTTTTCTAGGGTGTTGTCAGAGCAAAATAGCTTTATTAAAACAAGAACGTTTCCAGGGCTCTGGATTGTATCAGAAGTTGTATATGCATTCTATTTCAGAGCAAAGTGGCTTAACCTCACTAGTAAGAAGAAAAACATGATAGATAGATAGATAGATAGATAGATAGATAGATAGATAGGGGCAGGCAGATAGATAAGATATAGATATTAAATGTTAACATTTCCTAAAGAAAAATAACCGACTTTGAGAAGCCAATTTAGAGTATCGGTCACACTAAATTATCTGTTGTTCTGTAGGCCAGATGAAAATAAAATAAAATAATATAATGAAAATAATAAAATTAAAATAAAATAATAAAAAATGAGAAGTAAAATAAATCATCTTCTGTTGATGACTTGCTAAACAACTGGGAAAAATATTCACTTTCCAGGTGGACAAATTAGTTGGGAATTTAACATGCATTAACTTGTTTTCACCCGTTTTTATTTGTTTTGTTTTCAAACGTTCTTTTAAATTGAAAATAGGATTTTTTTTTTTTTTCTGTAACTGCTACACTTTTATTCTTGGTGATGACAGATCCCAGAAATCTCATTTCTTTGAAAGCTTAGAGATGTGTTTTGGAAGGCCAGGGTCCTCATGCCCTGGATGGCCTGTTTATCTCTGCTGTAGTTCTGTGAGGTCGTACAGATGGTCTCCAGGATCTTCTCTCCTGGAGGGAGAACTGGGGATTCTAACCTTTCAGATCAGCAGCAAGTTTAATTCAGAGAATATTCTGTAATTTTAGAAAATAAATAAGTTCAGCGCAGGTTCAACTCGGCTCACGATAATTGGTTTTCGACTTGAGATTTAGTGAAATAATTTCCACCTAGGTTCAGTTTGGTTTGTTTAGCAAATTAATTCCTTCTCTTCTCATGTGAGACTCAGCTCTGGGGCAGCTCAGGTCATGATTCTTGAGCCCAGAGCCTGAAGCAGAAACACAGGCTCCCGCCCCCACCCTCACCCCAAACACTCATCCTTTCTTTCACCTGGAACCCAGAGCATCACATTTCTGATGAAACAGCCCAAGGTGCTTGTCTAAGAAAGAGAAAGTGTGTCCCATGTGATCAGAGCTCAGCACCTGAACTGGATTAACCGTCTCCATCTCTGTGCAACCCGGGAGAGACAGGAACACCGAACACAGACAACAGCCGCAGGCGCTGGCGCGCACGTTGTATCTTCTGAGAGTGGATTGTGCCTGAGGCGTGAACTTCGTGTTGTAACAGCCACAGAGAGTAAATCCAGGGTGGGCTACTCACCGCCGCCCGAAATCCACCGCCCTGGCCCTTCTGGGCTGGTCCCATAGGTTACGGGAATCCCATGAAATGTGCCCTGGAGCGGCAGGGTGCTGAGATCAGCCAGGACGGCCCAGAAATCAACGCCATCCCGTAGTCAGGTGCTTTTCTGTTTTGTCTGTAAACAGTCTGCACAAAGGACAGCCTGTGGCTGAGAACAGCTCTGGCTAACTCCAGCCTCTATTTAAATGCACACACAGGCAGGCCCTCTTGGAAGTCGACTGATTTCTGGGTTGATGTTGGTAATTTATCAGAGGTAAAGAATTCTGACGGTGAGAGCATGAGATAAGGAGAGACTCCCCCACATCCCTCCGCCTGCATTGCTACTGCGGGTGGCCTGCAGAGACCTGGCCTAGATCAGATGTTGTCTTAACGGAAACTGCAGACTCGGTGGTGACAGGAGTGAACCGGTGACATGAGTGGGTGACATAGTGGGTCTTCAGAGGGCGTACCTAAGGAACACACTGTCCTCCCAGCCTAGCTTTTCTTTTCTCGCTTGTAATAAAAACATGGCCACAGAAACATTTGCCCCTCCTAAAAGGAAGCCACAGCATTCGTGCAATGGCAAAAAACAATGGACAGGCACCTTCGTTTCAGAGACAACAGGGAGTGGTTGGGTCTCTGTTGAACTGACAGCACAGTATGCCCCTACCCGAGGGGACAGCCACCACCCAGCTCCAAAGATTCATCCCTTTGACAAGACACTGGCCCAGTACTACTAGAGCTAGGGACTCTTCAAGAGAAACAGAAACCCAGACTTTTAGGCAAAAATCTCTCATCTTTTAGATAGCCGCAACAAATGCATGTTAAAAAACAAAACAAATCCCATGTGGCTGAAAGACCGTTGGCATCAACCTCAGACCCAAAACACTAGCAAGGCCCCTTCTAGAAATCCTGTTGTGCGGGAGCTCAGGTGTTGTGAAGACGGAAATATGCCCGGGCTGCAGGAAAGGGTGAGCTGAGCTCCTACCAACAAGACAGAGTTTTGAAAACCAAGGTTAGAAATGCCTTTTGGCCACAGAGCGCTTTGACCACAGGCACAAGATAATGACGGATGAGCAGCCTGTCTTTTTAGGAGCAACCCCGCGACAGTGGCCACCCTCACCTGTAATAGGCCCCCCGTGACATGAAGGACTCTTTGGTTCAGCCATGTGTTGACTGGTCTGGTAGACTGTTACTTTGGCTGTTCCAGACTAACTGGGCCTGCTGGCGGCTGTGCCATTCTGGAGTCTCCTCTATGTTGACCCTGGTCTTGGCCATGTGGCCTGGCCAGCTTTGGCCAGAGGGATATGAACATGAGTGATGCACACAGAGGTTTGGTAGGTGCTTGCACATCGGGGCTTGTTCTTGGAGCACTCATTCTTGGAAGCCAGCAGCCACATGAAGAAGCCTCATTTAGCCCCAAAGAAAGACAGAGAAACCTCAGCCCTCAGCCATCTCTGCCACACCTGCTGCAATCTAACCACCACCCCATGAGCAGCTCCAGCGAAGGCCAGCAGAAGAACCTCCCAAAGGAGCCTCAGTCAACTACATGGTCCTGAGAAATCATACAGTGGTGGTGGTTTTAGCCGCTCAGTTTTAGGGTTATTTGTTTCTCCACAGCAGATAAACAACTGGAAGATCCAAGTCCCTTCTGTGTTGGTTAATTTTATGTGTCAACTTGACTGCGTCACGGTGCTCAGATATTTGGCCAAACATTGTCATAAGTATTTCTGGGAAGGTGTGTACTTAGATGAGATTAACATTTAAATCCATAGACTCAGAAAAGCAGATTAGCCTCCATTGGGTGGGTGGCACTTGTCCAATTAGTCCAAGGCCTTCACAGAAAACACAACCGACTTTTCTCCAGGAAGAGGCAACTTTGCCAGCATGCTCCCTTTCGAATGGCGCTGCAGTGGCGGCTCTTCCTGAGTCTCTCCTACCAGCCTGCCCTGAGGAGTGTGGACCTGCACAAGTGCGAATGGTTTGAGACTTGCCTATGTTCTGGTTGCAGGATGAAGCAATCAGTGAGACGACTAATTGTCCGTGACTCCACTTTCTTTCTTTTTGCGATGGAGTCTCACTTTGTTACCCAGGCTGGAGTGCAGTGGCGCAATCTAGACTCACTGCAACCTCCGCCTCCCAGGTTCAAGCCATTCTCCTGCCTCAGTCTCCCAAGTAGCTGGGATTATAGGCACGCACCACCACGCCCGGCTAATTTTTTGTATTTTTAGTAGAGACGGAGTTTCACCATGTTGGTCAGACTGGTCTCGAACTCCTGACATCAGGTGATCCGCCCACCTCGGCCTCCCAAAGTGCTGGGATTACTGCACCCAGCCAGCTCCTCTTTCTATCCATAATGGTTGCAGATAAACCCCTCATCCCTTCACTCTTGCCTGTAGCCACCTTGATTCTGTGTCTGATATTGTCAGATACTTTGCTAGGTGCTAGAGACGCTGAGATGAATTAGACACACCAGTGGTGGCGAGAAAACAGAGAAGTTTGTCTCTACTGAAAGAAAAAAAGTTTTTCAGATCAGCGCAATAAAGTTTCACCAGGAGATGAAAGAAAATGGACACATAGAGGATGGAATCGTCACTTCTACATAGGGGAAGAGGAAGATCAAGAAAAATATCACAGAGATGATGACTTGGACATGGAATCTTCTAAGAATAAATAGGGTCTCTTCCCACAAAGGCATCCTAAGCAGAGGAAACAGCTTTCACGAGAACAGACAGGGAAGAAAGAACCGGGACTCTGTGCCTGGCAGGTTTGTCTTGAGCTGGGGTGGGGCCTCGACAGGAGATGGGGTGGGAGAGGTGGAAAGGATCCACACAGGAGCACTGTGAAAGGATCCATACTCTGCACATCAAGCCAAGGTTGGGATTTTTATCCTGGGAGGACTGGGGGAGCCATTGAATGTCCTTAGTCAGTGGAACGACATGTTCAGAGTCTCGTTTCAGGAAAGTCTCTCTGCTGTTGGAGGATGAATCCCAGCAGGGTGAAACCATAGGGAGATCAATTCAGACGTGACTGCGATTATCTGGGCAAGAGTTGATAAAGCAGAGATGGAGAGAAGGGAGTGTCTTTCAGAGGCCTGGGGAAAATGGAATCTATCTTTGATGACTGAGTGGATATTGGAAGAAATGGAGGGGGAGGAATTTCAGAAAGCTGGCTCAGGAGACAGGAGACAGGACAGAGAACAGTAGCTACCATTTAGCCAAATAAGGAGCAAATCTGGAGAGAAAAATTGGACTTAGTTGGGTTTGAATTGAGTATGAGGTGCCGGTTGCGTTTCCTGGATCTGTCCACATCCCCCGTCTCCACAGTGACTCCTGAGTCCAGCCACCACCTTCATATCCCCAAAAACAGCAGCATCCTCGTAACTCATTTCCGTATCCCCTCTTCTGGCCCCATAACCTCCATCGAATTATGCTCTACCCCTGTTGAAACTCTCTTAAGTCTCCTCATCTCACCAAGAAAACATTCTAGACTCCTCTCTGTAGCCCGGAAGGTCCAGGATCATCTGGCCCTGTGGCTCTCCCCAGCCCTGACTCGTACCACGTTCCCCTTGCTCACCATGCTCCAGCCACACTGGCCGTCAGAGGCCAACTCCTGATGAAAGAGGAGACAAGGGAAGCAAGTTAGGGACCTAGCGCTGTCTTTTTTCTGTCTGGAAGATTCTTCCTGCAGATCTGGAAATGGCCTCTTTCGCGTCATTTGGGTCTGGTCGTCACCTTCTCAAAGAGGCCTTTCCTGACTGCCTGCTTCTTTAACTCCCCTCCTTACTCACCCCTATAATCTCCTTCACAAATCTTAGCACTGCCTGAAATGTTTCCCATAAGATCTGTGAAAGCAAGGACTGTGTCTGCCTCGTTTTCATCATATTCTTGATGGCTAGAACCCTTCAGGGTATACAGTGGGTGCTCAGTAGGTAAACACTGAACAAAACACACATGAATGGATGATTGAGTATGTGAGCAAATGAATAAATGCATACACAGGAACCCGTGTACCTGAGTGAGGCAGGACTCATCACAGAACCATGGACTGCATATGGAAAGCTGGGCACTGTAATCCTGTAAATTGGCTGTGGACACCATGTGAATGAATTGATTCCCCAGGAAAATCATACAGAGTGAGAAGAAATATGAAGTGCAGACTCCTCCTCCTCCTCCTCCCCCTCCTCCCCCTCCTCCCCCTCCCCCCGCTCCTCCTCCCCGCTATCTGTGCTGCTTACGAATCCACTGGACACCCGTTGAATTGTGCTTGCTGGGTTAATGGTCCAGAGAGAGTGGTCAAAGTCCCAGCATGTGGCAGGTGTCCAGCAGGCCAGATTCTGCCATTTATGACAGAAGCTCTGACCTCCATGGTGTTTCTTTTTTTTTTTTTTTTTTCTTTTTGAGATGGAGTCTTGCTCTGTGGCCCAGGCTGGAGTGCTGTAGCGCAATCTTGGCTCACTGCAACCTCCGCCTCCTGGGTTCAAGCGATTCTCCCACCTCAGCTTCCCGAGTGGCTGGGATTACAGGTGACAGCCACCACGCCTAGCTAATTTTTGTATTTTTAGTAGAGATGGGGTTTTGCCATGTTGACCAGGCTGGTCTTGAACTCCTGACGTCATGTGATCCGCCCACCTCAGCCTCCCAAAGTGCTGGGATTATAGGCGTGAGCCAGCAGGCCTGGCAGGTGTCCCTTTTTTTAAGCTGGTGACAATGTAAAAGCTGTCAGGCCATCATCCAACCCAAGTTCACATTTCATTAAAAAGAATAAATAACCAGGTTTGTCTGTGAGCACTGAGAAGTAGAAAATTCCGTGAATTTTGTGGTTCATTGTGAGTTTGTTTTCCATAGGGAAACAATTGTACTACCCTTGAACTGCCTACCAGCCTTAGTGGAATAAAAGTTAAAGTAGCAGCAGCAATATCGCCCTGCAGCTCTGGATATGAAACAGCTGGGGAGAATTACTCCATCTCCCTTGTCTCCCACAGAAGAGACACCAGGGATCCTCTATCTCTTGGCTTCCAAACTGGGGGGGCTCTGGAATCTCTTTACAGCTGTCTCTTTGCACCTTGACCTTCTTAGGAAGGAAAAAAAAAAAAAAAAGCTGCCTCTGGAGGGACCACTCTTCCCCCCATCTGCAAAGTTGTGTCTCAAGCTTATTTCATCGTTGGAGCAATACAACAGATAGTCACTCCTCCTGCTCACCCCTCGCCCATTCCATTTCTTCAGCAAATGGCTTTTCCGTCCTCCTTTGAGATCACACTTTGAACATCCTGTTTCTGTGTGCAGATGGGCAGTTCTACTCCCAACTCTCCGGGCTCACTCATCTGCTGGCCTATAGTCCCCAAGCAGCTCATGTCTTCTTTCACCCAGCTGGCATTTGGCCCCATTTGGTGTGGGTGTGATTTGTGGCTGCATGATTTATGATAAAGAAGCCTAGCTTGGGCCGTTCACACAGTGGTCCCAGAGTCCTGGGTGTGGCGAGAGCGAAAGCTCCATTGCACCTGTGCTTTGTAACCTCTTGCTTGTATCAGATCTGCTGACCCACAGCAGTCACCTGTCCAAACCCAGGTTCAAGGAGTGCAGACATAGACTTCACCTCCTGATGGAGAATCAGTAAAGCTCCTGGTTGCAAAAGCATGTATCCATAGGCATGGAGGAATTTGGGGCCATTTTTGCAATTGACCACATCATGTATACTATAATTGGTAAAAGCAGTTTAAGTGATTTTCAGCAGTAATTTCTACTGCCCCCATCTTTTACCTCTTGAAGTGTTTGCCCAAATATCACCCCAAGAAGGCCTGTGTTTCTTGTTTTTCCTTAAAATCACATGTGCTTTTATGTTATTGTATTTAATTTATTAATTTTGTAAGAGTCAGAGATCTCCATTAGAGAAATGGAAATCAAAACCATAATGAGATACCATCTCACATCAGTCAGAATGGCTATTATTAAAAAGTCACGAAAAGAACAACAGATGCTGGTGAGATTGTGCAGAAAAAGGAACACTTTTACATTGTTGGCGGGAGTGTAAATTAGTTCAACCATAGTGGAAGACAGTGTGGCGATTCCTCAAAGATCTAGAGGCAGAAATACCATTTGACCCAGCAATCCCATTACTGGGTATATACCCAAAGGAATATAAATCATTCTCTTATAAAGACACATGCACATGTATGTTCACCGCAGCACTGTTCACAATAGCAAAGACATGGAATCAACCCAAATGTCCAACGATGATAGACTGGGTAAAGAAAAGGTGGTCCATAGACACCAGGGAATACTATGCAGCCATAAAAAAGGAACAAAATCATATCCTTTACAGGGACGTAGATGAAGCTGGAAGCCATTTTCCTCAGTGAACTAATGCAAGACACAAAACCAAACACCCCATGTCCTCACTTATGAGTGGGAGCTGAGTGATGAGAGCCCGTGGACACAGGGAGGGGAACAGCACACACTGGGCCCTGTCAGAGGGTGCAGAGGGAGGAGGCAGAGCTTCACGAAGAATAGCTAATGGACACTGGGCTTAATACCTCGGTGATGGGATGATCTAGCAGCAAACCACCATGACACACATTTACCCATGTAACAAACCTGCACATCCTGCACATGTACCCAGAACTTAAAATTTTAAAAAATTAAGAGTCAGGGAACTTACCTATTCTGTTGCCCAGGCTGTAGAGTAGTGCAGTGGTGTGATCATAGCTCACTACGGTCTCCAACTCCTGGGTGCAATCAGCATGAAGCACGGTCAAGACGGCTGAGGGCAGTCCTGGCTGTGTTTGCATTTTCCCTTCCAATATGTTCAACAGGATCTTTCCCAAATCGCAGCATTTGTTCTCAGACTAAATACACCTCCGTGCCTGGCACTTTACTTCTTAACAGCTGTCACTGGGCAATGCCCATGGCACATGTCAGGGAACGAGTTCTGTTTCTTAGGAGTTAATCGCTCAACTTGGTCCTCCCACCTGCGGTAAGCGATGCCCAGCTTGCTCTCATTGGCTGCCCTTCAGCGAAGTTAATTACCAACAGTAAGACATTTCGTGTCCTCTCAGAGGCCCTGGCAAAAGTCTTGAAGTGGATTTTAATTCACTGTAATTATTCTCTGCAGTGTTGTATGGTAGAGAGAGCCATCAAAGCAATTTGGGGAGGATACTGCAAATCCCAGGAGGCAAGGAGTCCCCTCCCTAGATCAGAGAAGGGAAGACCATCTTCTTGCTATTCTACTTCTCCTCGTGGCCCACCTTCTTCTGTGGCCTTGGCCAAGCAAAGAGAAAATTTCCTGAAGTCCCAGGAGCTAGAATTATGGGTCCCAACAACGGCCTATGGCAACCCAGTGGTGGCTACATCCCTCTGTTCTTCAGTAAAATAATTACACCTGCTCTTCTAGACAGTACGGTGGAGTCACGCTGTATGTAAATTTGTTGCGGGAATCCAATTGCTTACATAAGCATGGGGGGTGGGATGTACAGGGAGAGAAAGAATAATCCCAGCAGTGAGGGAGATTTTGCTACCACTCACACGAGGAGCTACCTGGTGGCAAAGGCAAGAATGGAGTTGAAATCTGCTCTCCTCCTGACAGTCTGCCTTCCCAGATGCCTCTGGAGGTGTGAACATCTCTCTGCATGTGCATTTGAAGATGTCTAGTTCCACGCAATGTGGTCCTCGAACATAAGCCCCCTCAGTGGCTCCCACATTCAACCATGGGAAACTGTGACCAATGTACTCACTGGAAGGGAGCACACCTATGTTGGAATTACTCCAGACTCCACTTGATGTTTTGCAAGGGTAAGGAGTAGGGAGTTTGCAAGAGTAATGTGGACTCTGCCAGATATTTTACCTCACATCTTAAACCCTTTAAGAGTTTCAACTCTACTAAACCTAGAAGGATTTTGGACATAAAAAAAAAAAAAAAATTTTGCAAACTAAGGACACTAACTCTGAGAAGTTAGATGGACAAAGTACTATTACGTTTGCAAAAATAATAAATTGTGTAAGCTGCACAGGCCAAGTAGGTACAACAGCAAGATGGCTTTGCCTATTTATTTATTTAGAGATGGAGTTTCGCTCTTTTTGCCCAGGCTAGAGTGAAACGGCGCTTGGCTCGCTGCAACCTCCACCTCCCAGGTTCAAGTGATTCTCCTGCGTCAGCCTCCAAGTAGCTGGGATTACAGGCATGTGCCACCAAGCCTGGTTATTATTATTATTTTTTTTTTTTTTTGTATTTTTAGTAGAGATGGGGCCTTTTCATAATGATGTCATTTGTACAGAACTTTACATGATCTGGGATAATTTTCTCTTATAACCTTTTCACTTAAAATATTTGTAATATAAATAAGGAAACTGAGATACATGCTGTAAGTGACATACTCAATATCAGATTGCAATAAGTGCTGGTATCAAACCCTTGGTGTCGAGTCCTGGGCTCCCTTCACTCCAGTGTACTACATCACTCTTGAAAAGCGGGGCATCCAGATGCAGAAAACTGAAACTGGACCCCTTCCTTACACCTTATACAAAAATTAACTCGAGATAGATTAAAGACTTAAATGTAAAACCCAAAACCGTAAAAACCCTAGAAGAAAACCTAGGCAATACCATTCAGGACATAGGCATGGGCAAAGGCTTCGTGATGAAAACGTGAAGAGCAATTGCAACAAAAGCCAGAATTAACAAATGGGATCTAATTAAACTAAAGAGCTTCTGCACAGCAAAAGAAACTAGCATCAGAGTGAACAGGCAACCTACAGAGTAGGAGAAAATGTTTGCAATCTACCCATCTGACAAAGGTCTATATGCAGAATTTACAAGGAACTTAAACAAATTTACAAGGAAAAAACAACCCCCGCAAAAAGTGGGCAAAGGACATGAACAGACACTTCTCAAAAGAAGACATGTACGCAACCAACAGACCTATGAAAAAAGGCTCAATATCACTGATCATTAGAGAAATGTAAATCAAAACCACAATGGATACCATCTCATGCCAGTCAGAATGGTGATTATTACAAAGTCAAGAAACTATAGATGCTGGTGAGGCTGTGGAGAAATAAGAATACTTTTACACTGTTGGTGGGAGTGTTAATTAGTTCAACCATTGTGGAAGACAATATGGCAATTCCTCAAGGATCTAGAACCAGAAATGCCCTTTGACCCAGCAATCCCATTACTGGGTATATACCCAAAGGAATATAAATCATTTTACTATAAAGACACATGCACACGTATGTTAATCCCAGCACTATTTACAATAGCAAAGTCATGGAACCAACCCAGATGTCCATTAATGATAGACTGGACAAAGAAAACGTGGTACATATACACCATAGAATAATACACAACCATAAAAATAAATGAGATCGTGTCCTTTGCAGAGACATGGATGAAGCTGGAAACCATTATCCTCAGCAAACTAACACAGGAACAGAAAACCAAACACCACATGTTCTCACTCGTAAGTGGGAGTTGAACGATGAGAACACATGGACACAGGGAGGGGAACAAAACACACCAGGGCCTGTTGAGGGGCGGGGGGCAAGGGGAGGGAACTTAGAGGATAGGTTAATAAGTGCAGCAAACCACCATGGCACACGTATACCTATGTAGCAAACCTGCACGTTCTGTACATGTATCCTGGAACTTAAGGTAAAATAAAATAAAATAAAATAAAGAAAAGCGGGACATCGTTATTTCAGATGCCCTAATTATTATGTTGGCTGAGTATTTATGTAACCAGGCTACGTTTGTTCTGGTCCAATTTTTATTAAAATAAATTCACATTTCCCTCTTCTCTTGAAGCACAACTTAAAATTACTCCAAAATTTGAGCAATTTGGAGATATTCCTGTCTCTCTTCAGAACATCTGAAAACACTGAAAAAGGATTACAAATTTTCATCACCTCCTCAGCACATGCAGATAGTTAAAAATGCTGGCAACTGGGGGATGGGTGGCCTTGAAGCTGAGACTCCATCCTAAGGATCCAATCAACGCATTAGTCATTATGGATATTCACAAAAATAAAGTAATCACATGCATTACCTCTCAGTTCATAAATGCAAAGTGACAGTCTATGACTTAGCTACAAAAATGGTATTATTGAGACAAAAAGAATCTGAGAGGAAATTGAGAATGCAGGAAGGAGAAGGTGCTAGAATTGAACACTGGCGTAAACATAAATCACAAAAGAAGATTGGTTTAATGCAATATGAGAGTCAGAAGCTGAAGGTGTTAAAAAGATCATCCGCTCATCAGATGAAGAATCCCTTAGGCTGAAAATCTTTGGGCAAGAAAAAGCCAGACTTTGGACAAAAGGAGCCAGCTAGACAGAGGCTGTTTAAGCCTATATGAGAAATAACCTATCATTAGGGAACATCCTATTTTATAAATTTTAGGTACAAGGTAAGAAATATTTCTAGGAGTACAAAGTATCACATCTTTTATCTCAAAAGTAGTTTTGCTTAAAACAGCCCATTTTGAAGACTTTTCTTATATCCAAGGCTTATTAATCTTATATAGGCTTACCTAGCTTTACTGTGCTTCCAAGATATTGCATTTGTTGTAAATTGAAGGTTCACAGCAAGTGTGTGTTAAGCAAGTCTGTCAGCACCATTTTTCGAACAGTTTGTGCTCACTTCGTGTCTTTGTGTCACCTTTGGGTAATTCTCACAATATGTCAAGCTTTTTCTTTGTTATTATACCTGTTATGGTGACCTGCACTCAGTGATCTTCGCTGTTACTATTATAATTGCTTTAGGACCCCACAAATCCCACCCATAGAAGATGGCGAGCTTAATCAATGTTGTGTGTCTTCTGACTGTCCCACCCACCCACCATTCCCCCATCTTTTTCCCTCTCCTCGGGCCTCCCTATTCCCTGAGACACAATATTGAAATGAGGCCAGGCTGGGTGCAGAGGCTTACACCTGTAATCCCAGCATTTTGGGAGGCCAAGGCGGACAGATCACCTGAGGCCGGGAGTTTGAGACCAACCTGACCAACATGGGGAAACACTGTTGCTACTAAAAATACAAAATTAGCCAGGTGTGGTCGTGGGCACCTGTAATCCCAGCTACTCAGGAGGGTGAGGCAGGAAAATCACTTGAACCCGGGAGGCAGAGGTTGTGATGAGCTGAGATCCCGCCATTGCACTCCAGCCTGGGCAACAAGAGCATGTCAAAAAATAAAAGAAAGAAAAAGAAATGAGGCCAATTAATACAGTGGCCTCTAAGTGTTCGAGTGAAAGGAAGAGCGTCTCACTTTAAATCAAAAGCTAGAGTGAGGAAGGCATATGGAAAGCCAAGATAGGCCAAAAGCTAGGCCTCTCGCCTCGGTTAGCCAAGTTGTGAATGCAAAAGAAAAGTTCTTGAAGGAAATTAAAAATGGTACTTCAGTGAACACACAAATGATGAGAAAGTGAACTAGCCTTATTGCTGATACGGAAAAAGTTTTGGTGGTCTAGATAGAAGATCAGACCAGCTGCAACATTCCCTTGAGCCAAAGCCTAACCCAGAGCAAGGCTATGTGGGCTGAGAGGAGCGAGGAAGCTGCAGAAGAAAAGCTAGAAGCTAGCAGAGGTTGGTCCGTGAGGTTTAGGGAAAGAAGCCATCTTCACAACATAGAAGTGCAAGGTGAAGCAGCAAGTGCTGATGGAGAAGCTGCAGCAAGTTCTCCAGAAGATCTAGCTAAGATCACTGATGAAGGAGGCTACACTAAGAAAGAAACAGCCTTCCAGGGAAAGAAGATGCCATCTAGTGCTTTCACAGCTGGAGAGAAGAAGTCAGTGCCTGGCTGCAGAGCTTCAAAGGACAGGCTGACTGTCTCGTCAGGGAGTCATACACCTAATAGTAACTTCAATGGAGCCAGCGCTCATTTAGCGTTACCCACATCCTAGGGCCCTTAAGAATTATGCTGAATCTACTCTGCCTGTGCTCTGTAAATGGAACAACAAAGCCTGTATAACAGCATATCTGTTTGTAGCATGGCTTACCAAATATTTTAAGCCTACTGTTGAGATCTACTTCTCAGAAGAAAAGATTTCTTTCAAAATATTCCTGCTCAATGGCAATGCACCTCATCGCCCAAGAGTGCGGATGGAGATGTGCAAGATGAATCTTGTTTTCACACCTGCCAACACAACATCCACTCTGTAACCTATGAAGCAAAAAGTAATTCTGACTTTCCAGTGTTACTGTTTAAGAAATACATTTTGTAAAGCTATAGCTGCCAGAGACCATGATTCCTCTGATGGGCCTGAGCAAAGTCAATTGCAAACCTTCTGGAAAGGATTCCCTGTTTGCCATTAAGCACATGTGTGATTCATGGGAGGACCTCAGAATATCAACATGACCAGGCCTTTGGAAGAAGTTAGTTGTTTCCAGCCCCCCCACTGGATGACTTTGAGGGGTGTAAGATTTCAGTGCAGGAAGTCAGTGCAGATGTGGGGGAAACAGCAAGAGAACTAGAATTAGAAGTAGAGCCTGAAAGTGGGACTGAATGGCCACAATCTCATGACAAAACTTGAACAGAAGAAGAGTTGCTTTTTATGGATGAGAAAAGAAAGTGGTTTCTTGAGATCTACTCCTGGGGAAGATGCTGTGAATGTTGTTGAAATGACAACAAAGGTCTTAGGATATTACATAAGCTTAGTTCATTAAGTAGCAGCAGGATTTGAGAGGAAAGATTCCAATTTTGAAAGAAGTTCTGCTGTGGGTAAAATGCTATCAAACAGCATCGCATGCTACAGAGAAGTCATTTGTGAAAGGAACAGTCAATCGATGCAGCAAACCTCATTGTTGTCTTAAATTTTAAGACATTGCCACAGCTGACCCAACCTTCGGCATCCACCGGCCTGATCAGCCAGCAGCCATCAACCTCAAGGCAAAACCCTTCACCAGCAAAAAGATTATGACTTGTTGATGGCTGAGATCATCATTAGCATTTTTATCAATAAGACTTTTTTATTTTTGACTCAGAGTCTCACTGTGTCACCCAGGCTGAAGTGCAATGGTGCAATCTCAGCTCCCAGGTTCAAGCAATTCTCCTGCCTCAGCCTCCCTAGTAGCTGAGACTACAGGTGTGGGCCATCACACTCAGCTTGTTTTTGTATTTTTAGTAGAGACTGGGTTTTTACTATGTTGGCCAGGCTGGTCTCAAACTCCTGACCTCAAGTGATCTGCCTGCCTCAGCCTCCCAAAGTGCTGAGATTACAGGTGTCAGCCACCATGCCTAGCCCTCAGTAAGGTATTTTTAAATTAAGGCATGTATGTTGTTTTCTAGACATAATGCAATTTCATGCTTAATAGACTATAGTAAGAGTGTTAACATAACTTTTATATGCACTGGGAAACCAAAAAATTCATGTAACTCTCTTTATTGAGATACAAGCTTTCTTGCAGTGGAGCCAACTCCACAATATCTCCAAGGTTCGCCTGTATCCACAAATATTTTCAGGGCTTATTTGCTTGCTCTCTGCACTGCAATTCATACCCCAGCTCTGTTGGTGAATTACTTTCTGCTCCAAGGACCTTTGCTGCCAGCCCGAGATCTCATCATCTTTTATTTATTTGCAGTTTGCATATGGTAAGAGCATGTGGGAACAGCTCCCCCTCTTTGCCTCACCCCTGACCTGGAAGGAGCAGCTCTAGATGAGAAAGGGATTTGGAGACTCTATGATTATTCATGAAGAGGTCAGACTGCCTGGACCCAATTAAGCCCTGGCCATGGTCCAGTGTGGCATCTGAAAAGTGTAGACATGATCAGAACCACAGCAAGCATGAGAATTGCAGGTGCTAAATAGATATTTTTGAAATAGAACATTTGTGTATTTGATGTAACGTGTTAGAGAATTTAAGTACCATATCAAAACTGGGATTGTAAATATTTTACTTAGAAGAAGCTTAAGGGTGTTTTTGTAAAAGAAAAAAAGGTGGAATAGTGGAAGTGGTATTTCCTAAAAAATGGCATTTTGAAAAAATAAAAATAAACGTGAAGATGGTATACACAGATGCTCAAAGCATGAGATGGCCCCTGCAGTACAATTCATTCATTCACTTAAGTGCTTCTTGAATCCCCTCTTATGTCAACCCTTCCTCTTGATGATGGAAATATAGAGGTAAACAAAAAAAATTGATGAAGTAGCTTGTCCCATTGTATTTGCATGATAAGAGGTGAATGTGTCATTTAAGATGCAATCAGATAGAGAATAACAGAACAACAGACTAAAAGTGATCAATAATAGGAGTTATCATCCATTCTGCATGCCATCAAGCTCAGAGATTGCCAGTCCTAGATGTGGCTATGTAGCAGTGCCATGCAGGGGCAGCCAGGCTGGCTTCCTGGGAATTCCTTTGACTCAGTCCTCACTGTCACATGATGGCTGCCATAGCTCCAGCCACAACATCCTCACACCGTCATGCCTCACAGTTGTGTTTTCTGCCTGGCCACAGCAGAAAAGGTGTTTGAGACTCCCAGTTTGCAGACAAGTAAAGGATGAGTGAACGCTCAGATGGTTGTTCTCAGAGCGGGACCCCCAGACCAGCTGCATCAGCACTACCTGAGAACTTGGTAGAAATGCAAGTTCTTAGTCCCCACCACAGACCTACAAAAGCACAAACTCTAGGGTTGGGGGCTGGAGATCTGTGTTTTAACAAGCCCTTTGGATGATTTGGTTGTGGGTTGAAGTTTAAAAACAGCTTTACAAAAATCCTATTTGGGTAAAAAGCAGCCTGATTTCAGCAAAGGTATATTTGAAAGGTAGATTCCTAGAGTGATACAAAGTAGATATCAAGAGCTAGGGCTCTAGTCCCTCTATTGGCCACTAGTTAACTGTGGGATTTCAGGAAGTCAATTAACCTTCCAGGGTTTTGTTTCTTTAAATGGTGATGGGAGTTGGGTAGTGATTGAGAAGAGAGTTAGTTAGGTCAGCAGTTCTCAACGAAGAGTGATTCCCCACCCAGGGGACATTTGGCAAAATCTGGATACATTTTTGGCTCCCATCAAAATAAGATGGAATGCCACCAGCATCTGGATGGTAGGGGGCAGAGATGACACTAAACAGCCTATAACTCATGGGGCAGCCCCACAAAACATAGAATTATCCAACCCTAAATGTCTATAGAGCCCAGGTGGAACCTCCCTGAGGGAGGTGAACTTGAGGGTCCATCACAGCCCTGGGAACCACAACACAGGTGGACCTTGAGGACGTCACATGAAGTGAAGGAAGCTGGACATGAAAGGCGTGTCTTATATGACTCCATGCATATGACATGTCTAGAATAGGAAAATCCGTAGAGCGGAAAGGAGATTAGGGGTCCACAGGGGTTGGCAGGAGCAGGAGTGAAAGTGACTCATAGCGGGCACAGGGATTCTTTTGGGTGTGGCAAAAATTACATAGTGGTCATGGTTTCATGACTCTGTGAATATACTAAAAATCACTTAATTTTATACTTTTAAAGGATAATTTGTGTGGTATGGGAGTTATATATCAATAAAGCTCTTATTGGGAAAAAAAATCCCAAAAGAGGAGATGGATTGAGCCCAAATAGCTGACTCCTTAGTGGAAATTACAGTTATAACTCTTAGAGAAAGCTGCAATTTTTCCAGGGATAATACCTTCACTGTTTTGAAAAGGGAACACGTTTTCCAAGAATCATCATGACTTTTCCTTCTATCAAGTCTGAACTTGTCATTTTATCTCAGTGAATGTGGCTATAATTTTTACCTTTTGCAAAAAGCTCGATTGTTTTGGAAACCACTCAGAGGAAGCCCAGAAGAGAAGGAGTTCTTTTTGACAACTTTCTTCCTCTAAAAGCTTCCCTCCAACCACGCATAAACATGTCTTGATGGTGACAGTGGACCAGTCCTTATGCTCAGTGCAGCCTCCTTTAGGATTCTGAATAAAGTGAGGTTCTTTGCACTTCCTAGAGCTCCCTTATCTTAGAAACACCGAATTCGGGGCTTGGTGGCGCGGCGGGGGGTGCATTGCGGGGGACTTCCAGTTCGGCAAACTGCCATTTGAATTCACATTTAAATTATTTTAATATTAAATAGATGTACATACTCTAGATCTAAGCTGTATCTACTATTGTGCAAATTCCACAGTGTCAGAAGGTATGTGTTAAGGAATAGTCTTCAGTGAAGGAAATGATGAATCAAGAAGCACCAAGATAAGACAAAGGTCCCCTGATCTTTCTTCATCCTATGGAGACCCCATGCCAGGACCAGTGGCTCCTGTACTCCTGCAGAAGCCCTTGACTCCTGTCATTCCTGCAGCTTTTTCCCAGGCAGGTGTAAAAGCAATCTTGTCACTTGGTAGAGAAATAGACTGCCCAGGTACCAACAGTCTGGTTTTAGATGCCAGCTACTTAGAGGAGTTGTGTAGGGAAGCCAACAGCCACATAGCTGGAGACTTCTACCAAATGGGACGTTTCTGCCCTTCCTGCTATGGAGAGTGGGCCCCAGATCCTGGGAGATGCTAATTGCAGTGATTCCACCTGCTGGGAGATGGTGAGGCCTCCTCATTCCAGCAGTCTGTGCTTCAGGAAACTTCTAGATTCCTGAGCTCTGTTTGCTACCCATGCTGGCACTGGTGCTTTTTGTTTGTTTGTTTTTGTTTTTGTTTTAAACAGAATCTAACTCTATGTCCCAGGCTGGAGTGCAGTGGCATGATCTCAGCTCACTGCAACTGCAGCCTCCTGGTTTCAAGTGATTCTCCAACCTCAGCCTCCCAAGTGTCTGGACCTACATGCCTGTGTACCAACACACCTAACTAATTTTTGTATTTTCAGTAGAGACGGGGTTTTGCCATGTAGGCCAGGTCGGTCTCGAACTCCTGACCTCAAATAATCTGCCTGCCTCGGCCTCCCAAAGTGCTGGGATTACAAGTGTGAGCCACTGCGCCCAGCAACTGGTGTGGTTTCTAAGATGCTGAGCTAGCCCAGGAAACTGTACTTGTGTCTCCCAAGTTGACAACTGAAATATGTGTGTGTGTGTATGTGTGTGTGTGTGTGTAGTCTTTGTTTCTATGTTTTAGTAATCACATAGCATTGGCTGACTTATAGTGTCTTAATATTAAATTAGATGACAACATTTAAATACTTACACATTTCAGGATAGAATCTAAATTTGGCCTTTACTTGAGATACTAAAAAGCCTGCCACATCCGCCCACATTCATGTATGTCAAACAGTAGCCAGAGATGAAACATATGAAGCCCTTTAGATGGAGCAGGGGTTCTCCACCTTCCCACAGTCCCCTGTCCCCATTGTAGCCCCAACGCTCAGTCGAATGAGAGTTAGCAGGTCCCATCGGGTGCATCCATTTACATAGAGCCCATGTCACTTATTTTTACCTGCCTAAGCCCTGTGGGCATTTGAGTTTGTGAAGCCTGCTGTGAAAATTAGAAAGACCAGTTGTCATGTCCCAGCTCCCCTAATGGTTTGCTCTGTAATTGGGCAACTTACATAACCTTGCTTAACCTGATTTTCATCACCCACAAAACAGTGATAATAATAGCTGCTGTTTCCAATGGTGGTCGTGAGAACTCAAATAAGATGCGTATAATGCATATAAACATGATAACCCAGGGTTCAGCCCATAGTCAGCATCACGTGAATAGTCACTATTGTTCTTATTGTGAGCATTGTGCCCGGGATCATGCCAGCATCCTTTTAGTGATTTATTTTTTTCTGTACTTACACAAAGGAAGACAACCTAGAAAAAGTCTAGCCAGAAGGAGTCAAGGCTCTGTTGGATGACACACTTCGTATCATGTTTTAACTTTTTGTCATGGTTTGTTTTTAACATGGCAGAGTATGTCTTTTGTAGGGAAAAAAAATAAGGAATAAGAAAAAGAAGAAATGTCTGACACTGCTCTGCCCATGGCCAAATTTTTATTTTTAACACTGGTCAATTTCCAGTTCAGGGGAGAACACGTGGAGAGTGGTGTTAGAGAAATGGGGTAGAGACAGGCTCAAGTTTTGTTTTATTTTGCAATGAACATTTTGCTGTGCTTGTTTTGTCACACACCTATCTATTGATCCCTGCAAGAACTGACTCATTTCTTTGTCCATTTCAGTTAGTTGCAGACATCACAACACTTTATCTATCACAACACAACAGTTTTTTATCTATCATTATGTAGAGTTCAATGTTTTTATAGTTCATTTTTATGTAGACTTTACACACCATGAAATGCACAAATCTTAAGAGTACCCAGTGATGAGCTTTGAGACACGTGTACACCTTTGCATCCCAAACAGCCATCCAGATGTACATTACCATGGCTGCAGAAAGTTCTTTCAGCTCCCTTCCAAGCCCATCCTACCGTCTCCAGGGGCAACCACTATTCTGACATCTTCATAATAGATTAGTCTGCCTATTCCTAGAATTTCATATAAATCAGATCATTTGGTGCATATGGAGGGCTTCTTCCATTCCATGCAATATTTTTGAGATTCTCTCATGTTATTTTGTGAATCAATAGTCCTTTCCTTTTCGTTGCAGAGTAATTTTCTCATGTATGAATATACCACTATCTATTTTCCTCAGAGGATTTCAGCTTTTAGCTCGTATGGCTGAAGCTGGTATGAACATTCTATATGCAAACCTTCATGCAGATGTATGTTTTGATTGTTCTCTAGTAAATACCTGTGAGTAGAATAGGTTGGTGATATGACTAGGCTTTGTATTCCCACGCAAATCTCATCTTGTAATCGCAAAAATCCCCATGTATCAAGGGAGATACCAGATGGAGGTAATTGAATCACGGGGGTGGTTTCCCCCATGTTGTTCTTGTGATGGTGAGTAAGTTCTCATGAGATCTGATGGTTTTGTAATGGACTCTTTCCCCTTCGCTCAGCACTTCCTCCTGCCGCCTTGTGAAGGTGCCTTGCTTCCCCTTCGCCTTCCTCCATGGTTGTAAGTTTCCTGAGGCCTCCCCAGCGATGCTGAACTATGAGTCAATTAAACCTCTTTCCTTCATCAATTGCCCAGTCTTGGGCAGTTCTTTACAGCAGTATGAAAATGGACGAATACAGCTGGGTATATGCCTAACTTTACAAGAAACTGTCAGACTTCATGCTATCAAAGCCTGAGAATTCCAGTTGCTCCAAGTGCTTGCCAACATTTTAGCTGTTTAATTGCAGCCATTATGGTGGGTGGGTAGTGGTATTGCATTGTGGGGGACAAGCCTGTTTTAATCATACGAGGCCAGTGGAGAGCAGTCAGCACCAGTGAGGCTAAGCCTTGACTAAGGTCAGAGGAAAGGCTGTCACGTTCCACTTTTGACATGAGTTGACCAGGAATTGCACTCCTGGGGGTTACAGAACCTGGGGCTGGATTATCTCCCACCAGCTTCCGGGCTGTGTTGTGGTTTTTTTCATCCCAGGCTGTTTTGTAGGGCTTTTTCTGAAGAATTTGCATATAAATCGAGCTGCATACTGGGTAACTCCTTGAAGAGCTGGAGAAAGTCATGCACAGTATTTGGAGCCTCAGTTCCTGCCAGGGAAGGCCGAGGAACTCATTTGGTGTCACTCACTTGAACAAAGAAAAGACAATAATTTGGTGTCAGCTTCCCACCAGCTGGGACATCTCAGTGTTTCTCTTCCCTAGGGAGTAGATTGCAATTCCAGGTGAGGAGGATTAAGGGGTAAACAAGATAAGTTTGGATTAGAATAAAGTAGCCAGTTATCGCTGTATCAGTCTGGACTGACAGGAACCTCACAGAAGTGACTGGAAAGAATTGAAGGAAGGGGCATTTTCAGAGGGTGTGCAGGGGTGTGTGGGGATGGGGAAGTACCCAAGGATTCATAAAAATGGGAAGCCATTAACGCCTCAAGCCCGGGAGGGGCAGGGAGTGGGAGCTGGTGCTGGGCCCCAATACAGCAATAGCAGTGAGGGAAGCCTCCCAGGGACCGGAAACTTTGTCCATGGAGAAATAGAGGCACCCACCACTGCCCAGTAGCAGTCCAGGAGCAGGGAAGGAGAGGCAGCAAACACTCACAGCTTTTTTGTCCTCCTCTGATCCTGTCAATGCCTTTCAGTGGCCAAACCCAACCCCAGATCTAGTGGGAAGAGAGGATCTGGTGATGTGACCCATAGAAGCCTGCCTCCTTGGGGAGGCGGGGGAAGAAAATGGCTGAGGATGAATCTGCAGAGGCAGAAGGTGGGGAAGCAGCAGAGTCCCAGAACTCATTTAACTCATAATAGCTGTTGTTTGAATGTAGGAGGGAGAAATGAGAAATGCTATTTCAAACAAGAATCACTGCAGCTGTTTTAGCATTGTTAGCTCATGAAACGCTTCATCGATTTTGAGACACAAACACAATTACAGCTTGTATTGTTGAAAACTAATTTCTTAAGGGTATACCTGCCTTATTATCAGTTTGTCTAGAATCTTCTCTACAAAGCCCACCCCTTCCGTGTCTTGCCCAAGAATTTCAGGGACCTGCAGGGTTCAGGTGAGGTCTTGGGGATCCACCCCCAGGACATGGTGTCAGAGGTTCCCTCCTGCTGTTGCACCTTGCAGCCACACAGTGTCACTGTTGAAGCTGGTCCTGCGCAGTCCAGCGGCCACTTGGCTGATGCTGGGGGGATGACTGTGCTAGCCCAGGTCCCTGGCAAGTCTGTACAATGACACATTGTTAGACCGTTCTTGCCTTGCTATAAAGAAATACCTGAGAGTGAGTAATTTATAAAGAAACAGGGATTAATTGACCGACAGTTATGCAAGCCATACAGGAAGCATGGCTCTGGCATCTGCTTCTAGGAAAGCCTCAGGAAGCTTCCAAACATGGTGGAAGGCAGAGGGAGAGCAGGCACATCACTTGGTAAAATCAGGAGTGAGAGTCAAGGGGAGGTGCCACATAGTTTCAAATGACCGGATCTCATGTGAACTCAGATCGAGAGCACACTGATCACCGAGACACTCATGAGGGATCCACCCCCATGATCCAATACCTCCCACCAGGCCCCACCTCCAACACTGGGGATCACATCTCACCATGAGATTTGGAGGGGACATCCAAACTACATCACTCCTGACTGGTGCTAATATTAATGTTCACTTTACTTTCCATGTTCACTGCATTTGTCAGCTCTGACTGCCATAACAAAATACCATAGACTGAGTGGCTTAAACAACAGTTTTGGAGGCTGGATGTCTAACATCAGGATATCAGCAGGGTTGGTTTCTGGTGAAGGCTCTCTTCCTGGCTTGTGCACAGCTGCCTTCTCTCCATGTCCTCACAGGGTCTTTCCTCAGTGCATGGAGCATGCAAGCTCTCAGAGGCCTTTCTTTTATGTAAGGACATCAGTCCTATCAGATTAGGCCCCCACCCTTATGACCTCATTTATCCTTAATCACTTCCCTAAAGACCCTGTCTCTGAAACAGCCAGATTGGAGTTAGAGCTTAAATATAGGGAATTGAGGGGGGACACAGTTCACCCATAACCCTCACCCATTATTCTCCAAGACATCACACTGTGCAAAAGGAGGAACCACATGTTTCCCAACAAAATTGTCAGGGCTTTGTGCTAAGTAAGAGTCACAGGTCTGCAAGCGTGACCTGCTTTGCACTCCAGAGGAATCCCCCTCTCTGGGTCATTCAATACTTTCATATGATTTTAAAAAGTCTGCCTCCTCCCCAGCAACAAAGTGGCAGTGTGAGGATCCTGCTTTAGAAGACTACAGCATTTTCAATGCTCCACTCTCAGGACATAGGTGCTTGCCCACACGACGTTTTCAGAATTAAGTGATTCTGACATGGCAAAGTAGGTCAGCCTCCAGGGGGCCTGTGGCTACTACACCTAGACAGGGGAGAGGCTGGTGCGAGTTAGATAACAATCTCAATGACTCTCCAAGTTAATCTCTGTCCAGCAAAAGGACTCAGAGGGGGCAAAAGCCATAACAGAGAAGATGGGTTTAGGAAACTATTTTGATAGATTTAGGAAAGTACTTTAATAGCTGTTTGAGCACAAAAAGTAAATCAGTACTTCACTCCAACCCTGCACCATCTCCCCACTTCTGCGATCTTAAGTTTTCACTCAGCCCTCTGAAATATTTCCTGGAGATAAGTCAGTTATGATACTAAATGTCCACAGAAAGCTCAGTTCACTGGAAAGTCCTCGATTTTGATATTTGGAAGCCAACTCTAAAAGTCTGAGGTGTTCAGTTAAATACTTCTGCTCAGGTGTTTTGTTTTCAGAATAATTTTAAACAAAAGGAATCAAGGTCCTTTTTACAATTTATTTAGAATAAATGATAACCCAAAAAATGTGCACAGTCTTTCCTAATGGACTCTCCCAAGAAGAAGCCAGAATGACGTCCCTCCTTCCTGCTTTTCCTCAGAATGTGTTTCCAAACAGATTTGAGGAAGGAAGCAGGCAGATACCAAACAGAAGAGAGAGATATTTAAATAATTATTTTATGAACTTTTAATCACGTCACTTTTTTACTCATTCAATGCATTTTTAGCACATAGTATGCTCTGGGCATAATCCATCAAAATGGTATTTGCAAATGCTGGATGAATTTTTCTGCAGACAATGATGCAACCGCATCTCAAGTCAGTTCATCTAAAGTCAAACTCATCTCCCTCAACTCTTGGCCTGAAATTTCTTTAAATGGAATCAGCATCATCTTGGTCACCCACACATGAAAATTCTAAAAAATCACTTTGACCACTCCTGTCTTCCGTCTCTGATACTCAATTAACCCCCAAGCCCTGTTTCTTTTTTCTTTGTAGTAACCTCTAAGAACTTTCCATTTTTGTGACGTATCTATCTATCAGGCTATGTCCTTCGAAAGTATCCAAGACTCCTCATTTGTAAGGTCAGAGAACTTAAACATGAGGGAAATTGTTGGCCCTTGTAACTAAAAAGTCAAGGGCTACATAGAATGGCTGGGTACATGGGTTCAAACACTACCAGCAGGAATTAGTCTCTCTCTATCTCTTGTCTCTGGCTTCCTTCATGTTAGTTTCATTCTTAAGCAAGAGGGATGTCAGCAGATTCAGTTCCATGATCTATTGTGTCAGCAACACAATGGAAAGAGACATTGTTTCACCTACTAATGCAAACTAAAGTCTTGGGACTGAGTCTTTTTGGCTCAATATGGGTGGTTTGTCCATCTCTGAACCAGTCAATGCAAACAGGTGGAATGGGATTTACTGATTGGTGAGGCCACATGCCACTTCCCAAGCCAACTATTCCAGCCCACTCTGCCTGGGAGTAGGAGAGAGATGATTCTACAAGAAAAATGTGAATTGAATTCTGTGAAAAATAGAAGACAAAATGGATATGGTTAAGGCCAAAACAAGTGTCCATATGACCCCAACATACACCAGCAGTTGATGGAGTAGCAAAGCATAGACTCCTTCAGAAACACAGTCCACTGACATAAGTGATTTGCAGCCCCAAAATCAGAGCTCATCTCTGTTCAATAAGCTTTTTCCTCCCCTTTCAGTGGAGGGTGTTTCACCCTTGCTCCATGCTCTTCTAGTCTTACTGTCCCATCTCTTCTACCTCAGGCAGCATCTCAGCTGTGACTTCACAGAGAGATGAGAAACTGTTGTAGAGAAACAGATTCTCTGGCTGCCCACTTGTATCCACAGCCATTCTAAATCTCCCCTCTCATCACAGTGGAGGAGGCAGCCTCCCTCCTGTCTTAAAACCATACCTGTTTTTCTCTGAATCCCCATTACTCTTGTCTTATCAATTTTCTTTCTTTTTCTTTCTTTTTTTTTGAAACCGAGTCTCAGTGTCAACCAGGCTGGAGTCCAGTGGCATGAGCTAGGCTCACTGCAACCTCCACCTCCCAGATTCAAGCGATTCTCGTGCCTCAGCCACCCAAGTAGCTGGGATTACAGGCACGTACCACCATGGCTGGCTAATTTATTTTGTAGTTTTTAGTAGAGACAGGGTTTTGCTATGTTGGGCAGGCTGGTCTCAAACTCCTGGCCTCAAGTGATCTGCCCACCTCAGCCTCCCAAAGTGCTGAGATTACAGGTGTGAGTGCCCGTGTCTGGCCAGTTTTCTCTTTTCTGTTATGCATATGTCTTTTATCTTTCTTCATGCGTTTCTTCCCCCGTTATGAACATGTTCACATTTCCTCCATGTTAAGGGAAAAAACAGATTGACTTTCTACGTAAGGTGTCCTTCCAGCCACTGCCTGGTTTCAGGTTTTCACAGCTCATCCACATGAATGTATCACTTGCACTCATGTGGTTCCTTGTAATCCACACCCACTCTCAGCCTCAACCTAGTGCACTCAATGTATCACTGAATTAAAATTGCACTTCCCAGGGTAACAGAACCAAATACTTGCTGTTAAAACCAAGAAATACATTGTCTATCCTCATCTACTTGAAGTGTCAGCTACATTTGAAACTGTTGATGATATGGTTTGGCTCTGTATCCCCACCCAAATCTCATTTGGAATTGTAATCCCAACATGTCAGAGGAGGGACCTAGTGGGAAGTGATTGGATAATGGGGGTGGTTTCTCCCATGCATTCTCATGATAGTGCAGGAGTTTTCATGAGACCTGATGGTTTAAAAGTGGCCATTTCCCCTGCTCCCTCTCTCCTACCGCCTTGTGAAGAAGGCACTTGCTTCTCCTTCACCTTCTGCTGTGACTGTAAGTTTCCTAAGACCTCCCCAGCCATGTGGAACTGTGAGTCAATTAAACCTCTTTTGTTTATAAATTACCCAGTGTCAGGCAGTATCTTTATAGCAGTGTGAAAATGGACTCATACCTTTGATCACTGCCTCTTCTTGAAAGACTTTTTTCTGAAATTCCCCAATGCGCTCTTCCAGTGTTTCTCCTAACTTTCTTCATGTGGCTGCTCTTCTGGCAACACTTGAAGACAGATATCCTTTAGGCTTCCATCCTCTGCCTCTTCATTTCTCAGGATGCCACTCCTCTTGAGGGATTTTGTACATTTTCATAGATTAAATTAATGGCTGGATATAGATACTTCTATGCCAACAGATAATTCCCTGATAAGAAATTCCAAACCACTTTTATGTTCTGAGCTCCAATTGTCTGTGCCACATACCAGCTTAGTATCACACAGATAACTTAAACTCAAGATATCTAAAAGCAAATGTATTTTTTTCTCAAAAACCTGTTCATGCACCTGTGTTTTCTATTTCAGGAACAAGGAGTCCTTCTTGATTTCTCCCTCTTCTTCATTTTGCCTCCTCCCCTGCAAATCATGCACATGTGTGTGCAAACACAGAGTCAGTCACTAGGTCTAATGTACATATGTATTCAGTTTCTTTATGCATCTTAGAGCAGTCCTCTCCTCTCCACCTTTATCACCATTTTTCAAAGCCCTGCCACCGTCATCTCTCACTTCAGTTTCTACGACTCCCTATGTAACTTTTTGGTCTCTGAATGATACTCTTCCCAAACCACTCTCCATGTGGTAATCTTTCTCTAAAATATAAACCTCACCTACCCCTATGTCAGCACCAGGTGCTTCATGATGTTGCCCTGCTTTATCTCATGTCTCATCTCATCTCCAACCCTCTGACAAATTCTATTTTTCCATGCAAACTGAACAGTACCTCTACCAGCACGCCATGCTAAAACATTCACTCCCCTAATAGGCTTTCACTCCCTGATAGATAATATCAAGCATTCTAGCAAGTGGATTGACAGCTGCAGAGGAAAAAGCAATGAAATTATATATGTCATAAATTTGAAAGATAAGATTAATTACGATTATCAAAGAAACCACATTATGTTCTTAATAATCATTACTATTTTAAAGTTACGTAGGCATTACAAAGACCAGATGGTCTCTGGTTTTATTTTCAGCCAGCATTCAGTTATCAGGCTAAAATTATTATCAGCTAATGGAATTTTATATAATTTGTGTGTTTCATTTGCATTTGTAAAGTTTGCAGTGTCTGTTGCTTCCATTGCGTTTGTATCATATTTTCAATTCATAAAAATAGATCAATGGCTTAACACAGGTTAACTGAAGTGAAAAACTTAGTAACTAAGGTAGTAATGTCAGTTTTATGTCCATAATGACGACATGAACATAAAGAGTGGACCGATCTCAAGTGTAAATAGGAATGTACTGAAGCAGGTGTATCTGCAAGTATGATGATCAAGCATTGAAAATAATAGAGTGTGCTCTAGTTTGAATGTGTGCCCCAGAGTTTATGAGTTAGAGACTTGATATCCAATGCACCAGTGTTGAGAGATGGGACCTTTAAGAGGTGATTAGGTCATGAGGGCCCTGTCCTTAAGAGTGGACAAATGCCATTACCTCCAGAGTGGGTTAATTATCTCGGGAGTGGTTAGTTATCTTGGGAATAGGCTACTTACGATGGGAGTGGGTGAGTTATCTCGAGGGTGGGTTAGTTATCACAGAAGTGGGATAATTATCTCTGGAGTGGGCTAGTTATTTTAGGGATGGGCTAGTTATTGGAGAAGTTGATTAATTATGGTAGGGGTGGGTTCATTATCTCAAGAGTGGGTTGATTGCCGTGGGAGTGAATGAGTTATCTCAGGAGTGGGCTAGTTATCACAGGAGTGAGTTAGTTATTTGGGGAGTGCATTAGTGATCTCAGGAGTGGGTTATTTATCTCAGGAGTAAGTTAGTATCTCAAAAGTGGCTTATCACAAAGGTGGGTTAGTTATCTTGAGAGTGAGTTATCATGGGAGTGAGTTTGTTATCTTGGAAGTGGGCTAGTTATCATGGGAGTGATTTGGTTATTTGGGGAGTGGGTTATCACAGGAGTGTGATAGCTGTCTCAGGAGTGTGCTGTTTATCTCAGGAGTGGATTCGATATCACAGGAGTGAGTTATGCAAGTGGACTGGTTACTTTCGGGAGTGGATTCATTCCATTGGGAGTGTGTTATTTATCTGGGGAGGAGGTTGGATACCACAGAAGTGGGTTAGTTATGTTGGGAGTGGGATAGCTATCTTGGGAGTGGGTTGGTTATATCGGGAATTGGCTAGTTATCATGGGAGTAGGTTAGTTATCTCAGGAGTGAGTTAGTTCTCATGAGAGTGGGTTGGTTATCTTGAGAGTAGGTTTATTATATTGGGAGTGTGTTATTTATCTTGGGAGTGGAGTGGGTTGATTATCATGGGAGTATGTTCATTTTATTGGAAGCGGGTTGGGTATCACAGGAGTGGGTTATTTACTTCAGGAGAGGGTTATCATGGGAGTGGTTTGGTTATTTTGGGAGTTGGTTATCACAGGAGTGGGCTAGTTATCTTGGGGATGGATTAGTTATCATGAGAGTGGGTTGATTATCTTGGGAGTGGATTCATTATATTTGGAGTATGTTAGTTATCTTGGGAGTGGGTTGGTTATTGGGGGAGTGGATTCATTATATTGGGAGTGTGTTGGGTATCACGGGAGTGGGTTAGTTATCTCAGCAGTAGTGTGATTATTTGGGGAGTGGGTTATCACAGGCATGTACATGTGTTAGCTGTCTTGGGAGTGGGTTGATTATCATGGGAGTGGGCTCATGATAAAAGGATGCATCCATCCCCTCCTGTCTCTTACTCTCCCACCTGCTCTTGGCCTTTGGCCGTCTGCCCCCTGCTGTAGGAAGATGCAGCATGAAGGCCCTTGCTAGATGACAGCACTTTAATATTGGACTTCCCAGCCTCAAGAACTGTGAGACATAAATGTCTTTTCTTTATAAATTACCCTATCTGTAGCCTTCAGTTACAGCAACACAAAATGCCTAAGCCAGAGTGAGTAGGAAGAATGATAATGACTCTCTGAAAATTGGATTTTATTAAACCAGCATAGTCATGACAATGCTCACAACATTTCAAAAAAAGTACCTCTCTAGTAAGCAAAAATAATGCTTTTTATACAAAACTAACATTGTGGTTAAAGGTAAAGAAAATAAAATCACTCTATAATCACCATCAAAGACGCATGTACTCCTTGTAGCATAAAATGAGTACAGATCACACCAGCCCGGAGAAGCTTGGAAAGTCAGGTGCAAATTGAATGCCAGAGATGCTTGCAGAGAAAGTGCAATATGGTATTAGTGAGTTCCTTTATCAGATGGCATTCTGTGTGGGAAACCAATTACTGGCATCTGTGCATTCTTGCAAATGTTTTGTTTTACAAATGTAAGGAATCATTAATGTGTGTGCTTTACACAAAGCATCTCTCGTCTGTGCACTGTACGTCTATGAAAGAGAAATTCTGGCTGACTTCACGTTCTGTTCTGTATTTTGTAGTCAACAATATGTTTCCTGATCTTGATCCTGTAATGCCAGAAAAGTGTAAACATGATCCAAAACATACTGAGAATGTGTCTTTTCAGTGGCATGCACAGAGAAATCAGCAGCAATTGCATAATTCTCAGAAAACAATTGGCAACTAAAAGCCAGGGCAAATGCTCTGGGTCTGTGGACATTTCAAGCTTCTAGAACTGTGAGAACCAACAGACTCTGGCTGCCATCTCTAAGGAGTCAGAAAGTTCTAATTAAAAAATAAAAAAAGATAAGAAAAGGAACCAAGTGGTTGAGAAAAACGGCTTAGAGGACCAACCATCTGTTGCTGAACCAGATATAGATATCACAGGGAAAATCACAAACAATATGATCCATCCTGGTAATATAAGTATCATCATTATTAAGTTTTAAATACAAAGTTATGGTTTGTACTCAATCGCCAAACACTCATTAAATGACCTCGGGATGCTGGATGTCAAAGACACATTCCCCCAAAGCAGGGGATTTTTATACGGTTCTAGAAGCCTGGTATCACGATGGGTGCTAAGCAGTCCATATTTGTTGAATTAATGAATACATCAGTATCCTCTCATCCTAGCTCCCTGAGTTGCAAAACTGGGGAAATGTAAACATATTTTCTGCGGTTTCTAAAAATGAGAATGAAGGCAGCACTCTGACGTGAGTAGAGTGCACAGCCCTCCGGTGTCTGCTGCCTGGTTCTTCTCCTGATGCTCTCTCCCCACCTCCCTCTGAGCTGTGTCCCACTGAACTGTCATCCCACAAACGCACCACCTCACATTCACACTCCTTCACTGGATCCTCGGAGCACCTCCAAATGAGGTCTGTGGATCATCATCCATCTATCAAGCTGTTCTCAGCTACCAAAGAAAAGATGATGAAACGCCCTGTGTCACAAATTTTAAATAAGAGTAATGGTGATTTCCAGAGAAGATTTTGACATTGAAAGAGGAACCAGGAACTGAAGGAATGTCATGAATGGTTTTGCCTGGAATGAGCAAAAGCCTCAGCCACGCTGTGTCATCTCCTTCCGTCTAAGTGTCCCACGCTCCTGATCAGTGCACTTTTGGGGAAACCTTCCAGAGCTGGGAAGTGATTCCCAGCTGAAATGAGAAGCAGAGTCATCCAGGACACATGGGAAAAGGTGCAGAACCACCACCCCGGCAAGCCATTGCAATCACGTCTGCCTGATGCTTCTCTTCTGTCACTGAGGTGCACCTGAACCCCTGGCCCTACTGCTGGAGGCACCCCAAACCACTGAGCTTGGCATCCTATGAAATGTCACCCTCCTGATTTTGGAGTTCTGAAAAGTCACTTATATAATTTTGAGGTGGAATATTTTATATTTGTTTGGGAGTATGAAAATGCCTCATGAAATCAGCTTGTGAAAATCATTAAGAGATGCACAGAAAAGCTGTAGGTAGAAATAATTCGTAAGTACCGCTCTCCTTCCATTCTTCACAGCAGAGCCTGGAGTGTTCTGACATTTCACGGTGACCCAAACACAGAGACCCGGCATTACAGGGGAAACAGCAAAACCTTCAGAGCACTTATTCCCATTTATTGAGGCCACAATCTCTCATTCCATCATTTTCAACCTTTGTATGCCATGAGTAACACCACATTTAAATTCTGCATTTGGTGAGTACCAGCTCCCCAAAGAACCACAGGCATAGCTCTCTGACTTGCGGCTACTGCATCTGATCATGGCTGACTCCTTCTCTCCCAGTGTCTGACCCAGGGCTGCATGCAAAATAGGTGTGTGGAGCAAAGTCCAGTCAGGACAACAGAAACAACAGCAAAGCACTCAAGGGATGGGGTTTAGGATGTGGAGCCAGTGTGGACGGCCTGTAAGGACAAAGAGGGGAGCCTGAGACAACCTAGAGATAGTCATAGCGGGAAGCAAATACCACTGCCCAGGCTGCAAAGAGAAAGGGAGGAGCTGGTGTTGCCAGAGCTCGGAGGAGTTGGCAGGAAGTGCCGGGTGGGAGCTGGAGGGATGGGAAGGACTCAGCTCCTAAGAGACACTGCCCAAAGCACAGAAAGAAAGAAGGAGAAAGATACCCTGGCATCTCCCCTCTCACCAGTGCCTCCCGTTGGCTGAAACTACCAGAACACCAGTTGACAAGGAAGCCCAGGAAACGGTTTGCAGAAACTGGGATTCAGAGCAGAGCAGGGGAAGGGAGAGGAACGAATGTGAGGGCAAATGACCAGCAATGTCAGGTGTCCAGGAAATAATCTCTGAATTACAGAAGATCAAAACGAGCCTACATCCAGGCCCACAGGCTCTTCCCCGGGATTGCTCCACATTCCCTCCACCTGGGAGACCTCTTGCCCCTCCTAGTGAGCAAAACGCCTGCAGGGGTGGTTGGAGATTATGGAAACGGCCCTCAGCCGAGGCAAACTGCTCATTATTAGAAAGCCTTCAAACACCAGCCCAGGCTCATTTCAGGTCAAATGTGGGGGATTTTTGAGCAGCATTTTGTGCCCCTGAGTCGCTGAGCAGGAAGGTGATGAGCAGTAGTGAGATAACAAGCCAGGTGCTCCTGCCTTCCCTCCCCTGACATTGATTACAAGACAAATTGGAGATGAGATGGACGTGGGGCTCTGCCTTGTTAAAACCCAGGCTGGGAGAATTTTTAGGTTAGCAGAGATGTGGAGAAATGCTCTATGACAACACCCCCATTACCCAGTGTGATGGAGTCTGGAGAAAAATTTTCAGGCTGCCCATGGAAGCCTAGAGCCTCTTGGTTGCTTGTTTTAGGTGAGTTGATTTAAAAGTACATTGGATGCCATAATCATGCCTATAATCCCAGAACTTTGGGAGGCCGAGGCGGGCAGATCTGGCCAACATGGTGAGACCCCATCTCCACTAAAATTACAAAAATCAGCTGAGCATGGTTGTGGGCACCTGTGGTCCCAGCTACTTGGGAGGCTGAGGCAGGAGAATCGCTTGAACCCAGGAGGCGGAGGTTGCAGTGAGCCAAGATGGTGCCACTGCACTCCAGCCTGGGCGACAGAGCAAGACTCTGGTCTCAAAAACAAAAAAAGTACATCGAATCACATGGTCCATATTAACTAATTATTGTGAATGGCATGTGGATTTGTCCAAGTAATATACAAATATTAACAGATGAACCAGAAGAGCACAGAAAAATCAAAAGAGAGGCAGACAGAAGACAGGGAGCAACATCTGGAAAGCCCCCTGCCCCTCCTTTTAGCTGCTGGGTAATGGGAAGGTCTAGTGAATCCTAAGAGTCTAAAGAAGCTGAGGAGGTGGATGGAGTCCTTGGGGAGATGGAGGGCTGTGCCTACTTCTCAATTATTAGAGAAATATTCCATAATATTACACATGCTGTGACCATACGGGTGCCTTCCAGCCACATGTCACGCCTGGGTGTGGTGAGCGTTGCATCACGATGGCAGGTTGGAACTGAGGCATGTCACGGAGACAAGACAGGTGTGATGGTGTCGGAGACACTGAGGGTGAGCCGTTCCCAGCCCCCTCTCTGCACCTCACATCCCCTTCAGTTGATCATGCTCACTGGGTATCTAACCCAGAATAAGGCAATCCCAACAAATGTCACTGGCTGTTGAAGAGAGTACTGGCTCACTTTTCCCAATGTCTTTAATGAAATAACCTAGGAGAATATCCCCACCTAAGTCATGTTGCTGGAAACCAGAGCTACTCCGCTATTAACACCTCTGGATCGCTGTGGCAGAGGCAGGCTGTGTTCACTCATTTGTCAGCATAGCAGTCCATGCCCTGAGTTAGGACAAAGGCTACGATAGTCTTCTCTTGGGGAGATTGCAGCTTCTTGGTGGATGCGCCTCGTGAAGTCAGGAAATTAGATGCATGCTCTGCAAACCCTGGAGAGTGACGTGACCACGTCCATGAGAGCAGCCCTGGGCTTCTGGGATCCTCCAAGGGACAGATGCAAGCCGGCAGCCACTCAGGGCAGGGGAACAGGGCAGGCCTGGCCACCACCAGCCAGGGGAGAGGACAGCAGCTGGCCCTCCGGGGTTGGGACAGACAGGAGACAGGGTGAGGCCAGCGACCCCTGACAGGCCAAACCCCACCTCTAGGTCACTTTAGTCCGAGGCCACAGCTGACCCTGTCATGGGGACAGTGAGAAGAGAAGCAGGGAAGGCTCTGGGACTCTGAACAAAAGAAGCGAAGACTTGGCCGAAGGTGTAGCCTGCCAGCCTCTCTGTGACTGAACCCTCCACATCTTCAGTGTCTGTGGCTCTCAAGTGGAGAAGTCCAGGGTCAGGAGCACAAGCTCTGGGATCACACCACCTGGCTTTGAATCCCACCCCTCCTGCTGGTCACCTGGGTGCCCTCTGCAGGTTTCCTTCACCCTGCGAGGCCTCAGTCTTCTCTTCTGTGAAATGGGGCTAGTAAAATTGCCTCACTTTGGGGTATTTTCTGAAGACTAAATGAAATAATGTACAAGTAATAAACCATAAATCATTATAATATACTTAGATATTTTTATGAAAAATAATAAAAACACAAATACATTATAAAGATGATTTGTAAAGCACTATGCAAAATGCCTGACATGATGGAGTGCCCAGTGAGTGGTGGCCGTTGGCATTGTCGTCTGCCCCCTGTTCATTGCTGTTCTAGGGGCTCCCACCCACGGGGTCCTGGGAAGCTGGAGTGACTTCTCCTCCACCCAGCACACTCTGGATGGAGCACCTCTAGCATCAAATAGACGCTGCAGTAGATGGCTTTGTAATATACCTTTCGTTCTCAGTCTTCCCGGATTGCCGGGAGTGAACCCCAGCACCCACATATGTGGGCTTGCCCCTGGCCTATGCTATCATCTGGGACACAATGACCCTCCTCTGCAGGAGGTGCAGCTTCCTGCCTGCTGCCATCTGTAATTTACATCTGGCAAAATGAAATCAATACCTCAGTCATTGTTCCCCTCTGCTGCTGGGCATGCATTAGGTTTTAGACAAAGAGTAATGGGCTATTCCCAGAAAGAAAAACCAACGAGCATGAATGCCTTATACATTGGAGAAGCCGGTAGTTAGCGACAGGAGGAGAGTTCAGGACACACAGGAGCTTGGTCTCGCTCCTTTTCCATCTCTGCTGTCTACCTGCCCCCATAGCCAGATACCAGAATGAGGTGACCACCCACTGTGGTTGGCTCCCAGCCCCCCGGCTCAAGCTGTTCTTGGAGTGAGTGAGGCAGGACTGGAAAGCGGGGCTGGAGCCCTGGTGTTATTGCCCGGATCTCTTCTTCTACCTTGTTTTGCTCTTCTCTTTCCCCT
Source organism: Piliocolobus tephrosceles (assembly GCF_002776525.5). NCBI lineage: Eukaryota > Metazoa > Chordata > Mammalia > Primates > Cercopithecidae > Piliocolobus > Piliocolobus tephrosceles. Next base: position 126,805,290 of record NC_045443.1, on the reverse strand, counting down.
TTTGTTTTATTTATTATCAAAGTCAGCAAATCCACACGGTCCCCAGTGCCCTGAGAGGTGCCACACACACTGGACATGGACAGAATAGAAACACGTCTCCTGACTTCTCCAGCAATGTCTGACTGTCCGATGGGTTGTTTTCTAACTTCAGTCCCAAGCAGTCATAAAAATGTGGCATATGCATCTTCCTGCTTTTGTTTCAGGGACAGAAAGCCTTGAGCTCTACTTTTCAGGGGCAGCATTTTTTTTAACTTTAAGTTCTGGGATACAGGTGCTGAACGTGCAGGTTTGTTATATAGGTATACATGTGCCATGGTGGTTTGCTGCACCCATCAACACATCATCTAGGTTTTAAGCCCCGCGTGCGTTAGGTATGTGTCCTAGTGCTCTCCCTCCCCTCATGCCCCACCCCCCGACAGGCCCAGGTCTGTGATGTTTCCCTCCCTGTGTCCGTGTGTTCTCATTGTTCAACTCCCACTTATGAGTGAGAACATGTGGTGTTTGGTTTTCTGTTCCTGGGTTGGTTTGCTGAGAATAATGGTTTCCAGCTTCATCCATGTCCCTGCAAAGGACATGAACTCATTCTTATGACTGCGTAGTATTCAATGGTGTATATGAGGGGCAGCGTTTTTCTTTTTTTTACTTATTTATTTTTTCTTATACTTTAAGTTCTAGGGTACATGTGCACAACGTACAGGTTTGTTACATATGTATACATGTGCCATGTTGGTGTGCTGTACCCATCAACTCGTCAGCACCCATCAACTCATCATTTACATCAGGTATAACTCCCAATGCAATCCCTCCCCCCTCCCCCCTCCCCACAATAGGCCCTGGTGTGTGATGTTCCCCTTCCCATGTCCAAGTGATCTCATTGTTCAGTTCCCACCTATGAGTGAGAACATGCAGTGTTTGGTTTTCTGTTCTTGTGATAGTTTGCTGAGAATGATGGTTTCCAGCTGCATCCATGTCCCTACAAAGGACACAAACTCATCCTTTTTTATGGCTGCATAGTATTCCATGGTGTATATGTGCCACATTTTCTTAATCCAGTCTGTCACTGATGGACATTTGGGTTGATTCCAAGTCTTTGCTATTGTGAATAGTGCTGCAGTAAACATACATGTGCATGTGTCTTTATAGCAGCATGATTTATAAGCCTTTGGGTATATCCCCAGTAATGGGATGGCTGGGTCATATGGTATTTCTAGTTCTAGATCCTTGAGGAATCGCCATACTGTTTTCCACAATGGTTGAACTAGTTTACAATCCCACCAACAGTGTAAAAGTGTTCCTATTTCTCCACATCCTCTCCAGCACCTGTTGTTTCCTGACTTTTCAATGATTGCCATTCTAACTGGTGTGAGATGGTATCTCATTGTGGTTTTGATTTGCATTTCTCTGATGGCCAGCGATGATGAGTATTTTTTCATGTGTCTGTTGGCTGTATGAATGTCTTCTTTTGAGAAATGTCTGTTCATATCCTTTGCCCACTTTTTGATGGAGTTGTTTGTTTTTTTCTTGTAAATTTGTTTGAGTTCTTTGTAGGTTCTGGATATTAGCCCTTTGTCAGATGAGTAGATTGCAAAAATTTTCTCCCATTCTGTAGGTTGCCTGTTCACTCTGATGGTAGTTTCTTTTGCTGTGCAGAAGCTCTTTAGTTTAATTAGATCCCATTTGTCGATTTTGGCTTTTGTTGCCGTTGCTTTTGGTGTTTTAGACGTGAAGTCCTTGCCCATGCCTATGTCCTGAATGGTATTGCCTAGGTTTTCTTCCAGGGTTTTTATGGTATTAGGTCTAACATTTAAGTCTCTAATCCATCTTTAATTAATTTTCGTATAAGGAGTGAGGAAAGGATCCAGTTTCAGCTTTCTACTTATGGCTAGCCAATTTTCCCAGCACGATTTATTAAATAGGGAATCCTTTCCCTATTTCTTGTTTTTCTCAGGTTTGTGAAAGATCAGGTGGCTGTAGATGTGTGGTATTATTTCTGAGGGCTCTGTTCTGTTCCATTGGTCTATATCTCTGTTTTGGTACCAGTACCATGCTGTTTTGGTTACTGTAGCCTTGTAGTATAGTTTGAAGTCAGGTAGCGTGATGCCTCCAGCTTTGTTCTTTTGACTTAGGATTGTCTTGGCAATGCATTCCCTTTTTTGGTTCCATATTAACTTGAAAGCAGTTTTTTCCAATTCTGTGAAGAAAGTCATTGGTAGCTTGATGGGGATGGCATTGAATCTATAAATTACCTTGGGCAGTATGGCCATTTTCATGATATTGATTCTTCCTATCCATGAGCATGGTATGTTCTTCCATTTGTTTGTGTCCTCTTTTATTTCGTTGAGCAGTGGTTTGTAGTTATCCTTGAAGAGGTCCTTTACATCCCTTGTAAGTTGGATTCCTAGGTATTTTATTCTCTTTGAAGCTATTGTGAATAGGAGTTCATTCAAGATTTGGCTCTGTTTGTCTGTTACTGGTGTATAAGAATGCTTATGATTTTTGCACATTGATTTTGTATCCTGAGACGTTGCTGAAGTTGCTTATCAGCTTAAGGAGATTTTGGGCTGAGATGATAAAGTTTTCTAAATATACAATCATGTCATCTGCAAACAGGGACAATTTGACTTCTTTTCCTAACTGAATACCCTTTATTTCTTTCTCTTGCCTGATTGCCCTAGCCAGAAAAAAAAATCCCTTTTTGTCTAAGCTGAAGAGACCCACACTGGTGAGCACCTCCCTTCCTACAAGAAAGCAGCCAGCCCCATCTGGGGCTGTTTAGGTGGATGCCCGGTGTTCTGCAAGACAGTTTGGAGAACCAGAAACCCTCAGGGATATCCTCATGGAGAGGGTGGGGGTGGGGTGAGGGGTGTCCCCTGGCCTGCAAGGAAGCCTCTGTTGCCTTACCAGCCCTGGCGTGCAGCAGTGGAGGAGTGGGTGAGGGGAAAATTTCCCCCTGAAGTTGGTGTGTTCGATTCATATTGCTGCTGTAACAAATAACCACACACAGGATGGATTTTTTGAAAATGCACAAAGTTATCATCTTACAGATCTGGATGTCAGAAGTCCAAACATGGGTCCTGTGGGGAATAAATCAAGGCACTGGCAGGGCTGTGATCCTTTGGGGGCTTAGGAAGAGCCCTGTCCCTAACCTTTCCCAGCTTCCAGAGGCTCTTCACTTTCTGCGGCTCATGGCCCCTCCCAGGAAAACCAATAGCACAGCCTGCTCCGTCTTCTCTGACCTCCTGCCTCCGCCTTTTAAGGACCCTTGTGATGACATTGGGCTACCCAGATAACCCAGGATAACCTCCCCCTTTTAAAACCCTTAACTTAGTCACATCTACAGAGTCCCCTCTGCCATGTAAGGTGACATATTTACCGGTTCCAGCAATTTGCGCGTAGACCTCTTTGGGGGCCATTATTCTGCCACCCACATGGGGCCATAGATTTTATCTTAGTCAGAAGCAAATACTGAGCACCAATTTTAGGACATGCTCCTCATACATGCCGTGGATACAAAGAGGAAAAAAATGGGATGCTTGCCCTCAATAAGCTCATAAGCTTAATGGAGAAGGAGGTAGACAAAACAATAGTAAAACAGGCCATTACTATTATGGTAACCTGGAGATGTAGGTGAGGGTGTCTAAGCCTATCTGGGAGAAGGAAGGAAACCATGGCATCCTGTTTAAGAGCGTGGGCTCTGCAGGCACCCGTGACAAACACGGAGAAAGTACTGGAGGTGGAACATTCTGATTTTGAAACAATCACATGAAAGTTGGTTTAGGCCAGATTCGTCAGTTCATGCTAAACCCAAGGTGGGGAATAGGAAATCTGATGTAGCAGGAGTTCCTGTGGTCTTAAGTATCTCCCACAAAAGGCTTGCTGCTTACAAGAAAAATTAAATAGCAACTACAGAGTGGATGTAGCAGACAACACCTTGACCAGGTGATCAAGAGTAACGAAATGACTGAAGGTCAAATAGACACCTTGCACCTGAGGAGTATGATACCCTAGAAGAATATAATACCTAAGACGAATACGATGTCTACCACGAACACGATATCCAACACAGCACGCAATCCAAGGCTGGGTCTTGTACTAGAGGGAGAAAACAACTCTAAAGACATGATAGGTTAGTTGACAACATTGGAAACTTGATGGAGGAATGGATACATTTAAATAAAGTGTTCACTGAATCTAATAACTGTACTGCAGTTATGAAAGAATATACTTATTCTTGGCCATGTAAGAGTGTATACTTACGTAAGAGGATTTTTATGCTCACGTATCATCTAAGGGCAAAAGGCCAAGATAAATGTAATTTACGCTCAAATTGTTCAGAAAAAATATATGTGTATATGTGTAGATATATACACATGCGTATATGTATATGCATATACATAAATATGTGTATATGTATACACACACATACTCTCTCATACAGAGAGAGAGAATAGTTTTAAAAATAAGGCAAATGGGCAAAATGGCAGTTGAATCTGGGTCAAGTGCGTCCAGGTATTCTTTTCTTTGCATTATTCTTGCTACTCTTCAGTGGGTTTGAAATCATTTTCACATGAGTTTTCTTTTTTTAACAAACAATGTGGATTCCAGAGCCAAATTGCTAGGTTTGAATCTTTGCAATGCCCACGCGTTCACCGTGTGACCTTTGGCCAGTTTCTTCATTCCTCTGAGCCTCAGTTTCCCCTCTGTAGAGTGAAGATAGCAGCAGTACTTCTCTTACAGGACTGTTGGGGGTTTCTCAGTCAAATTCACCCATGTGAAGCCTTTGGAAGAGTGTGTTGCGCCCAATAAATGCTCATCACCAAAACCTGTTGTTATTAGTCCCAGAAAAGGTCAAACATAGGCTGAGATCTGAAGGATGTGTAGCAGTTTGCCAGCTGGGTAAGCAGGGTAACAACATTGTAGAAATTGTGTGCAAAAGTGTGGGAACATAGTATGCTGGGGGAAATGTTGTTGAGAACAATGGTGTGTGTTGAGTCTGGACAGGTAACGTGTGGACAGATCATGAAACACCCCTCACCCATGCAAAGGAGTTTCTATTATTTGTTACTCTGTCATGTGGACTATATTTGGGTGACGTTAAGAGTTGATGTGATGTCATAACACCTAATTTTCTTTTTTTTTTTATTATTATACTTTAAATTCTAGGGTACATGTGCATAACGTGCAGGTTTGTTACATATGTATACTTGTGCCATGTTGGTGTACTGCACCCATCAACTCATCAGCACCCATCAATTCATCATTTATATCAGGTATAACTCCCCATGCAATCCCTCCACCCACCCCATAATAGGCCCCAGAGTGTGATGTTCCCCTTCCAGAGTCCAAGTGATCTCATTGTTCAGTTCCCACCTATGAGTGAGAACATGCAGTGTTTGGTTTTCTGTTCTTGCAACAGTTTGCTGAGAATGATGGTTTCCAGCTGCATCCATGTCCCTACAAAGGACACAAACTCATCCTTTTTTATGGCTGCATAGTATTCCATGGTGTATATGTGCCACATTTTCTTAATCCAGTCTGTTACTGATGGACATTTGGGTTGATTCCAAGTCTTTGCTATTGTGAATAGTGCCGTAATAAACATACGTATAACACCTAATTTTCAAAGAGTACTTTGGTGGTCATAGTAGAAATGGATCTGACCATTGAAATTACATACCTGGAAACCAGTAGGGAAGTTCTAGTGACAATTTGGGAAAGAGGTGGGAGAACTATAAGCAGGAAAATTGCAGAAAGGCTAGATCAGAAAAAAGAATGTGAAAGATATCTAGGAGGTAGAATCAGTGGGATCAACACAATTTGGGTGACTGCCTTGATGTGTCGAGTGAGTGGTAAGGAGAGATCAGGAATGAAAGGAGAGAGTTTTAGTTATGCCGGACTAGTAAGTTCTGGAGAGGTACAGTATGATGACAGCAGTTAATAATAACATGATAGACTGGAAAATCGCTGCGAGAGTAGATCTCAAAAGTTCTTGCTACAAGAGAAAAAAAAAAGATCAGTAAGTGAGGTGATGGTTATGCTAATTAGCTTATGTAATCATTTCACAACATATATGTATACCAAAACATCCTGGTGTACCCACCTTATTTTGTTGTTGTGGTTCAGTTTTGTTTTGTTTTAGGCTTTTAGCAGCTTGAAGCCATGGTTTTTAGTTTCTGTCTCTAGTAATAAGTGGAAAAGAGGGATGAGGAAGGGGCTTTACTGGCTAAGAACCCGTGAATGTATCTCTCTGTTGGCCACCCCAGGGCACACCATAAATAGATACAATTTTTATTTGTTAATGAGACTTTAATAAAGCTGGGGACGGGGAAGGATGACTTCACAGGCTTCTGACTTGGAAGGTGACTGAAAAAGCTGGGGTTTTGGCAGAGGGGGTGGGTAACACAAAAATGGAAAAATTTGGAAACGAATGTCTTTAGGGTGCCTTGGGGACATCCAGATGGAAATGTCTGGTAGGCTGTTGGCACTGAGTCGAGAGCTCAGGCAGAAGATCTTGGCAGGAGACAGAGATTCGGGATCATCGCCTGACAGCGTGTGACGTTGCGACCGCGGATGCCATACCCAGGCAGAGTGCACGGAGCTGTGGGTAGTTCTTCACATCTGACAAAAGTCTGTGGCCTCCCCCAGCAAATGCACCTGCCCATGCTCACAGAAACTGTGTAGAAACTGAAGGAACAGCCCCTTGAAGCACATCCTTGAACCCCCCACCCACCAAGTAAAAAACCTGTACTCTAGGGCAGGGATTTTAAAGCTGGGAGTAACAATCCAGTAGTAAGTTGTGAAATGATTTTAGTAGGTTATTAATCAGAGTTAGTAAGAGAAATAGAAGAAGCAAGAGAGAGAAAACAATGAAATGAAAAGGAAAGAAATAGAAACTATTATGAGGCATCGTGTGTGGTAAAAGGAAGTCTTACTTTTTATAACTTTTCTTTTAATTATATGTGTTATATATATGTATACTGTGTCTTAGCCTATGAATATATAAAATAATATAGTCCATGTTTCCATATATAGAAGCACATGTACATATATGTAAATATGTGTGTATATATACATATTACTGCATGAAAAACTACCCTAAAGTGACTTAAAACACAATCACTTTAGATAGATTAGATGATAGATATATAGATAGAGCAGGATAGATAATAGATGAATGATTGATTGATAGATAGAGCAGGATAGATAATAGGTGATAGATAGATAGATAGATCTATAGATAGAGCAGGATAGATAATAGGAGGGAGGGAGATAGATAGATAGATAGATAGATAGATAGATAGATAGATAGATAGATAGA
>NC_045443.1:126797792-126797962 GCF_002776525.5 Piliocolobus tephrosceles | reverse complement strand
AGATAGATAGATAGATAGATAGATAGATAGATAGATAGATAGATAGAGCAGGATAGATAATAGGTGAAAGATAGATGGATAGATAGATAGAGCAGGATATATAATAGGTGAATGACAGAGAGAGAGAGAGAGAGAGATAGAGCAGGATAGATAATAGGTGAAAGATAGAT
>NC_045443.1:126790524-126797782 GCF_002776525.5 Piliocolobus tephrosceles | reverse complement strand
TGATAGATAGATAGATAGATAGATAGATAGATAGATAGATAGAAAGAATAGATGATAGACAGATGAATCATAGATAATAGAGAGCTGGATAGATGACAGGTGAATGACAGGTAGTTCGATAGATAGATAGATAGATAGATAGATAGATAGATAGATAGACAGACAGACAGACAGACAGAGGGAGCTGGATAGATATAGCTGAAGAGATAGATGATAGGTGAATGATACGTAGGTCAGTAGGTAGGTCGGTAGGTAGGTAGGTAGATAGATAGATGAATGATAGATACATACATAGATTAGATAATCAGGAGACAGCTGGATAGATAGATGATAAGTGAATGACAGGTAGTTCAGTAGACAGATAGATCCAGCTGGATAGATAGATGATAGGTGAATGACAGGTAGTTCGGTAGGTAGATAGATAGAGTTAGATAGATGATAGGTGAACAATAGGTAGGTCAGTAGGTGGGTGGGTAGGTAAATAGATAGATAGATAGATAGATAGATAGATAGATAGACAGACAGACAGACAGACAGACAGGCTCAATAGATAGGTTGAGAGAGAGAGATGATTTGGCAATTTGGGCTGGTCTCGTGTGGGATTACTCAAGTGACCACAGTCATCTGGAAGCCCAGCTAGGGCTAGATGATCCCAGGTGCCTCCTTGCCATGTCTAGCAGTAAGCTAGGGCTATCTAAGCTGGGGCTGTCTAAGCTAGGGCTGTCAGGTGGGTGTCTGAGTTCTTCTCCCTGAGCTTTAACCACATGACTAGCTTGGGCTTCGACACATGGCACCTAGATTCCTAAAGAACAAGCACTTACCAAGCCTCTGTTCTTATCATGCTTGCTGATGTCAGATTGACCAAAGCAAGTTAGAAATCATTTTGACATTACACCTAGAGTTAACGTAGGAAGGAAACGCACAAGGGTCTGGATACTGGGAGACATGATTTATTGGAGCCATTAACTTACCTCTACCACAGAGTGAAAAGCACATAACTCCTTGTGTGTATTTTCCATGTTCTGCTTGGTCTAGCGGTTTGGGGCTTACCATTCATCCTAGATCGTTCTTGCCTCCCACCCTTCTTTTTTGTTTCTCCCTACCTTACCTCATTAATTGAGAATCTGAAGCTACACCACAGGGCTAGAAGTAGGGGAGGATGTAACATCTCAGCCCTCAGGTCGCTGATAACACTATTTGAGCAGATAAGCGTCCCACAAGAAAAATGTTAAATAATAAATCAAGGCAGCTGCTCAGCTGCAATTAAATGACCCAAAAATGGTCCACGGAATTTCCTCTGGGAGTTCAAAAGTGGGCAGGGTCATCGTGGTCCTCTAGCAGATCTGCTCACCTCATTCTGAAGGGCACAATTTGGGTTCTCAAATTGTATTGACCTTCAGAAGAAAAGCAAAAACAAGGCCAAAGCTTAGGAATTCAGTAAATGGCTTCCTATCTGTATATATACTGTGCTACCCAGAACTCGGAACCAAAAATGGCATTCCTTTCTCTTTTTCTGCAGTTTATGTAAATATCGGATTATTGGCTCTGCCTGGCCACCCCCCTTCAGTTTCCTATACATATATTGGTTTTTATCCACAAGTTCAGGCTCATCACTCGCATAGTTTTTGTTACAGTCTTTTGTTATAATATTGGATATATTAGGCTTTAGGAAACAGAATCTCTACTGTCCTTTTTTCACCAGCCAAAGGCAGGACTCTTATTGATTATGGGTCCAAAGACCCTCGTTCCAGAGACAGTCCTGCTGCATACACTAGGGGAAGGAATGCTGACATCATGAAGCTTCTGAGGCCTGGGCTCAGAGAGCTTCCTGGTCACTGAACACGTGGAGATTTCTGGAGGGCGGCATCCAGGGAAGGCATGGAAGCTCCACGCCCCTCCCCCATGCTTCACCCTATATGTCTCTTTGTCTGTATCCTTTGCAATATCCTTTATAACATGCCGGTAAACATAAGTGTTTCCCTGAGTTCTGTGAGCCACTCTAGCAAATTAATCCAACCCAAAGAGGGGATGGTGGACACCCCAAGTTGAAGCCAGTCAATCAGAAGTTCTAGAGGACCAGACTTGCCACTGGTGGGAAGGAGGGGACAGTCTTATGGGACTGAGCCCTCAACCTGTGGGATCCGATGCTATCTTTGGGTAGACAGTGTCAGAACTGAATTAGAGGATACCCCGCTGGTGTCTGCTGGTTGGGGTGTGGGAAAAACAACAGCTTCTTTGCTGATGCTTGTTTTGGTTGGAGCAGAGGAAAACACGGTTGGCAAGATTGTCTTCCTCCGTAGACCACAATGAGTCATTGAGGGATGGTCGTGTCACCCAAGGGGTTCCAGTGGGACTCCATCTGGAAAATTAGTGGATGCTTTGGGAAAAGTACCTAGAGCTGCTGGTGGCCATCTTCCACCAAAAGGGGCCTGCCTGCTTGAGAATATCTATGACTAGAGAACAGCAAAGGCTGTGGACAGAGATAATTTCCTGATGACGTCATTGGCTTTGAAAAGCAGTCCTCATGACTACCTGTATTTTGTCTCTTGTCCAACTTACCAGTCTTTAAACAGTGTGCATTTCTCTAAACAATGACATGTTAGTCACACAACAAATAAGTTTAAAACTGCTGAATTTAACAACTTTTAAAGATTAGCTTTAATTTAAATGTTGATTATAGACTTAATTATAATTTTCTAAACGTATAATTAGAATCACAAGTCTAATATATCAGATCTTCGTAAATGCTTGAAACGCTTTAACAAGCAGACAGAACACACAGTAATCAAAGGATATAAAGCCAGCCCATAGATGACAAGGGTGCATATAAATGAGATCTAATGCTGTGACTGTCCATGTGTTCATTATCTCTAGTTTCTGTTTTTATTTCTTTGGCGGATATGATCTTAGAGAATCAGGGTTGCTTTCAGCTGAGGCTGAAGACATACATGCAAATGATGGTCATCAACGTAAGACAGGGTCAGAAAACTCGCTGCATCTTCCAAGGGTCTTGCACAAATCTGTGACCAGTTGAACAGGATTTTCTTTATAGATACAGTATATTCACATGGAAGGGAATATATGATTTATTACTTATGGCCAAATTTTTTATTTTTTGACAACCTTGTCTTTTCCATCAAATTGGTACTTGTTTTGAAAATCTTTAGAATGCAGGCCAGTATCAGTCTATATATATATGTGTGTGTGTATATATATAATATAAAGTATTATAAGAAGGAAAAGTTCAAGGATGGTTTAAAAATGCATGTTTCTGACTAGAAGTGGTGGTTTATGCCTTGTGGCACCAATAGTTCTAGCAATACCAATGAAGAGTTTGCAGAAAGCAAAGCTTTTTTCCACTTCTCTATTTCTATATATGCTAATGCAAATTAAGATCTTCAGGGTCATCTATAGTGTGTGCAGTGCTAAAACCAAGCCAAAATGCAGGGCCTGTAATATTATTCCCAATAACCGAAACCTGGAAGAAACTCTAATGTCCAATAACTGAGGGACAGATAAACGAGTTCTGACATGGGCTTACGAAGGAATGCTTCCTTGCGATCAGAAGGAAACAACTATTGATACCTGCAACAATATGGATGAATCACAGAAACTTTTTTTTTGAGTCAGAGTTTTGTTCTTGTCTCCCAGGCTGAAGTGTAATGGCACAATCTTGGCTCACAGCAACCTCCGCCACCTAGGTTCAAGCGATTCTCCTGCCTCAGCCTCCCTAGTAGCTGAGATTATAAGCGCCTTCCACCGTGCCTGTCTAATTTTTGTATTTTTAGCAGAGACACGATTTCACCATGTTGGCCAGGCTGATCTCGAACTCCTGACCTTACATAATCCACCCATCTCAGCCTCCCAAAGTGCTAGGATTACAGGTGTGAGCCACTGCGCCCGGCAAATCTCAGAAACACTATGCAATGTGAAAGAAGTCAAACACAAAAGACCGTATACTGTAAAATTCTGTCTATATGAAACTCTAGAAAAGAATAAAACTACTGTGACAGCAAACGAGTAGTTGCCTGTGGTCAGGGCTTGGGGAGGGGACCAAGCACAGATGTGCATGGGGAAAGGTTTGTGGGGGGAGACTGTCCCATATCTTTCTATTGTATATATTTAAGGTGTGCAACATGATAGTTTGATACACATGTACACAGTGGAATAATTACTACAATCAAGCAAATTAACATATTCCTCTTCTCACATAGTTACTGTGTGTGTGTGTGTGTGTGTGTGTGTGTGTGTGTGTGTGTGTTAAGAGCACCTAAAATCTCCCTTGGTAAGTTTTAGTACACCATACAATTGACTGTGGCATTCACAGAATTGTGTATAATTACCCAAATGCATCAAAGTATATGCATAAGATTGTTGAATTTTATCATATGTGAACAGTATCTTTAAAAAAATGAAAAAGAAGGAAAAGTTCAAGGATGGTTTAAAAAATGCATGTTTCTGACTCGAAGTGGTGGTTTATGTCTGTAATCCCAACACTTTGGGAGGCCGAGGCGGGAGGATGGCTTGAGCCCAGGAGTTCAAGACCAGCCTGGGCAACATGGTAAAACCCTGTCTCTACAAAAAAATACAAAAATTAGCTGGACATGGTGGCACATGCCTGTAGTCCCAGCTACTCAGGAGTCTGAGGTGGGAGGATCATCTGAGTGCAGAAGAATTGATTGAGCTCGGGAGGTCAAAGCTGCAGAGATCTGTGATGACACCACTGCACTGTAGCCTGGACAACAGAGCGAGGTCCTGTCTCAAGAATAATTATTATTATAATTATTATGTATGTTTATCTGCAGACATTAACAGGTAATAAAATAGGTGTATAAAGACAACAGAGTAGTCAGCTGCTTATTTGACCAGGCACCAGATCCACAGCAGAGACAAGATTTGAAATGTGCTTTTGCTTGGCGTTTTCTATTAGTGGCCAGTGGAATTGGTTGGGTAAAAAGATCCCTTTCTCTCCTGCTGTCCTGACTCCACTGGGAGTCCCTGTGACCCTATGAGCAAGGTTGATGTTCAGCAGGGTTGCACTGGTGCTGCTGGACAGAGGGTTTGTGGCTGGTGTCTGATTGGTTAGGCCATCATTTCAACTGGTTGATGCCCGTGCTGTACTGAGAGTTGAATATTTTGTAAATCACCACTGCATGTGACAGCAACTGAAAAACCATTCAAATCTTTCAACACACACACTTTCTTTGAAGTCAGAGACTACTGGAAATGTTTTGCTCTCTACTGGAAAGAAAGGATTTTGAGAGTCAGGCAGCCCATCACTTGCTCTGGGCAACACCAAACTTCCTCCTTTAAGATTTGAGAGGGTTGACTTTTCTCCCCTCCCTGTTTTCCTTTCTGTAAATTGGGATTCATCACTCCTGCTCCCTGTGCGCCTCGTGTAATTTTGCAAACCCTATTTCAAACTTGGGGAAAGGGAAGATTTTAATGTGCTTGTCCTGAAATAGTTTGACCAGGCTGCTGCTTCCAGAGCTGAAAGTCGGGATGTCAAGGTTGAGTCTGTGGGTAGTCATTTGTCATCAGAATGAAGGCAGGATCACGGGGTGGGTGCTGCAATTAAAGATGCTGCAGAGACTAGGCGAACCAGCTTCCTGTCACCATGTTTCATGGTTTCCAGCCTCTGCATTGATGAATGATGGCAATGTGAGGAAATCCTATTTGTCAGCTTGTTTTTGCTGTTTGTTTTTATTACCAGTTCAAAGATCAAAAAAGTTCTAGCCAGCTTTCTTTTTGAAAAGGAGTCTTGCTCGGTCACCTGGGCTGGAGTGCAGTGGCATGATCTCAGCTCATTGCAACCTCCGCCTCCCAGGTTCAAGTGATTCTCCTGCCTCAGCCTCCTGAGTAACTGGGATTACAGGTGCACGCCACCGCACCTGGCTAATTTTTGTATTTTTAGTAGAGACGGAGTTTCACCATGTTGGCCAGGCTGGTCTCAAACTCCTGACCTCAGGTGATTCTCCCACCTCGGCTCCCAAAGTGCTGAGATTACAGGCATGAGCCACCACCCCTGGTCCTAGCCATCTTTCTTGCAATATTTTCTTTGGTCTATATCCCTAAAATAAATAAACATGATGATGTTTGCGATTGCAAAGTTTGCAAATTGAAGGTCCTTGGGTCATATCTAGCCAATACACACATTGTGTTTGGTCTTCAAGGTTTTGGATAGTGGCCAACATTTAAAAATCTGAAATTACTACTTTAAAATTTGCATTAAAAATAGAATTCATCATTTCTCTTAGAAAATGCAATGCCTGCAGCACTGAGCCCTTTTTTTGCAAGACAATGGTAAGGTGATCTAACAGTTGCCCTTCTTTACCCTGGAAGGGTAACTTCTAGATCATATTTAACTCATTTATTTGTTATTTGCCCTCTATAGTTGTATGAATTTGTGATCCCCAAATTAAACTAAAATTTTAGAAAAAAAATGTTTAATTTTCGAACCTTAAGGAGAAGAGAGCTTTATTTGTGTTTAAGCCTCAGTAAGGACCACACATGGCTGAAAATAACATAATGCTTCCCAGAATACCTGACAATAACAGCATTAAAATAAAAAAACCTCTTATTAGTGACTCATGACAAGGAGTCCAGGGCTACTGTGACTGCTCAGCAATGTTTGTAGGGAGTCAGGCCATTTTTAATCTCTGCAGGACCACCTTTAGCAGGTTGGTTTTCTTGCTCATGTCTGTTGCCTCACGGTTGTAAGATAGCTGTCATGCCTCCAGCCACAGATCTACATTCCAAGGATGAAGAATGAAGCAGGAAGGGCAAAGAATAAATCAGAACAGCTCAACATTCCCAGAAGCCATAAGCTATTTCCTACTGTCTAGAAGGTATCACAGAGCCACTACCACCTGTAAGGATTACAGAAAGCTGGAAACATGCAGCACAGCACCGAACATCAGATTCAAAGAGGGGTGAAGGATGAAATTTTTAGTCACTAAGACTGGCATTCAAGTTCTGATTTAACCACTTACCACCAGTGTGACCTTAAGCAAGTGACTTAGCCTCTCTGATCCTGTTTCTCCCTTGATAATGGGGGTAGTATTAGTACCTATAGTGTAAGATTTTCAGGGAGTTTATTGAGTTAGTGACTATGAAGTAATTTGCATAGCACATGATGATGATGATGGTGATGGGGATAGTGATGTTGATGGTGGTGATGATGCTGACAGTCGTGATTGTGATGATGATGATGGTGATGATGATGGTGATTGTGATGATGATGGTGATTGTGATGATG
>NC_045443.1:126787796-126790514 GCF_002776525.5 Piliocolobus tephrosceles | reverse complement strand
TGATGATGATGATGGTGGTGATGATAGTAATGATGGTGGTGGTGATGGTAATGATGGTGGTGACGATGATGATAATGATGATGGTGTTGATGTGATGATGATGGTGATGATGGTGCTGGTGGTGATGGTGATGATGATGGTGGTGGTGATGATAATGGTGGTCGTGATGGGGATGATGATATTAATGATGGTGGTGGTGATGATGATGGTGGTAATGATAGTACTGATGGAGTGATGGTGATGGTGTGATGATGGTGATCGTGATGGTGATGATGGTTATGATGATGGTGATAATTGGTTTTAGTTAAATGGAAGCCATAAGCTTTCAAATAGTGTTGTTAAAGTAGTGCCAATATACCCTCTGATATGATGTACTGAAAAAGGCAAATCACCTCTGTGGTACTCTTCCCAAAAATGCCTAACCTCAATTTAATCCTGAGAAAGCATTGAACTATCCAAATTGAGGAACATTCTACAAAATAACTGACCAAACTGGTAAGGTCAAGAAAGATGAGGAAAGACTGAGGAACAGCCCCAGATTGAAGGCGAGTAAGGAGCTCTGACAAGTAAAGACACTTGGGCAATTCCAGATTGGATCCTGGAACAGTAACGGAATGAGTGTGTCAATTAACAGCATTTGAATAATGTCTGTAAATTATTCAGTCAATTTGGGTGGAGCTGAGTAGAGGTTATATAGGAACTCTCTGTTCTATATTTTCAACTCCTCTTTAATTCTAAAATTACTTCAAAATTAGAAGTTTAAAAATTATAACAAGTGGTGCCAAGTAAGAAGTTAATAAAAATTGTTCTTGACATTTCCTGGCTCTTAGGTACTCTGAGGGGGTTTTGTAATGTGCCATCTGTTATGGGTTGAATTGTGTCCCCAAAAATTCACATTTTAAAGTCCTAATCACAGGTACTGTAGAATGTGACCATATTTGAGAATAGGTTCATTGTGGATATAGTTAGTTAATTACTGAAATAAGGTGGGCCCCTGATCCAATATGGCTAGTGTCCTTATAAAAGAGAATGCTGTATAGAGAGGCAGACAGCCACACAACGAGAACACCAAGTGACATGAAAGCAGAGACTGAGCTGATACGATCTGTAAAAGCCAAGGAATACCAAAGATTGCCAGCAAATCACTGGAAGACAGAAGAGATGCATGGAACAGATTCTTCCTCACTTCCTCAGAAGGAACCAACCCTGCTAACATCCTAATTCCGTAATTCTAGACCTTCACACACACAAAAAGCTATTTGTTCTAAGGCACACAGCTTATAGTGCCTTGTTACAGAAGCTGCAAGAAACTGATACACCACAATTTACTAACCTATAAAACTGTCATGCTGAGCAAAGGCCTTTATGCTCAGATAAAACCTTATGCATCACCCACTTGTGCCAGCCATTGCTAACCTTGATATCAGAGGAGCAGAGGTGGTCTCCCCAACAGTGCCTCCCTGAAATGCCGCCTTCCTGGAGTCAATCCTGTGGGCTCTGACATGTTACCTGGGTAACAATGTAACTAGCTCGAGAGGAATCTAACTCTAGAGGAGTCATCCCTTAATCAGCGATTCCCATGAGGTCATGACCATCATTCCCGTGTCACTCAGAACTCTTGGCTTCAAGAGACAGAAAAAAGGGAATATATTGGTTTATATATCCAAACTGCAGGCAGAGGAGATCTGAAGTTCGGCTCTTGGGTTACCTGATGCACAGACCCAACCCCAGGTGCCTCAGTGGTTCTTCCCTACCTCTCCATCTTGACATTGTCTCTGCCCACAGGGCTGCCTCCCACATTCAACAGACTTTTCCATATCACAGGGGGTATGACCACATGCAATTCCATTGATTTCCTCCACCTGTCCCCAAGAACAAGGAGGAGGAAATAGAGACTTAACTTTGAAATAATATATCAGGTGAGGACTCTGATTGGTCCAGTGTGGGTTTGGGGCACACCTTAGACCAGTCACTGATGTTGGGCATGATGATTGGCCTGGCCTATGACATGCACCATGATGCTTGACCTTGCTTGTGATATATGCCAATAGATCTCACCTGGGATGAGACCTATTTTAGAAGAAGAAGGAGAACTAAAGACATAGCCACAAGAGGAATCACTTAGGTCTTTGCCTAGTGTCCCACACCACCCCTCTAACAAGTGATAGCACCAGGCCTCAAACCCAGTCTGTCTGTTGAAACTGGACTCCATCAATTACTTTCTGAATCACATTGGACAACGTGTTCTCTTGGATCTTCAGTTTTTTAATTATTAAATGGGAAGAATAATATAAATTATTTCACACACTAGTCAACTGGCCTCTGTAAGATAATATATACAAGATCCTTGGAAAAATGCCTGACAGAAATAGGGGCTCTAAATCATTTCCACCCCCATCGAGGTCAATGAAAAAAAATTCTCTTGAGCTGAGGATATTGACATAAGGAAGAAGAAGAGCCAGCCCTGAGCCACAGAGTGAGCAGGGGGACAGCAATCAATCACATCCCTCCACAGTTCCACACTGTTTGTCTGTAACCGAGTCCTGAAAGAAAACACACATATCCAAAAGGGGATAAAGAAAGCCCGGTGCCTGATGTCATTGTGTCATTTGTAATTTGGGTTTTGAGAACACTTTTTTGCAAGTCACAAAAACCCAATTCAAACTAGTTTACACACACACACACACACACACACACACACACACACACACACACACA
>NC_045443.1:126754018-126787786 GCF_002776525.5 Piliocolobus tephrosceles | reverse complement strand
ACACACACACACACACACACACACACACACACACACACACACACACAACACAATACTCTGTGGGTTCCTATGAGCTTCAGGTATTGCTGGAGATATATATATATATATCTTCATCTCTTAACTCTGCTTTCCTACCTGCCAACTTCTTGCTCAGGTGGGCTCCCTCCCTATGAGGTGGCAGAGATGGTCTTCAGTAGCGCCAAGCATGCATTCTACCAGTGTACCAACTCCAGAGGAAAGAGCCTTTCCTTATTTTCACCACTTCATAAAATAGCCAGGCTATAACTTATATTGGCCTAAGTTGCCTATTCCTGACCTAACTAGAGAGTACAAGGAAATGAGGTACTCCACTAAGTGAGACCTGAGCCAAGTGCCTATGCAGGGACTGGGGGTCCACCGCACACCAAATTCCTGGGCTAAGTAGTGGAAAGCAGAATGTCTGAAAAAATAACTGGGATAAATGCAAGAAAGACAAAAGCAATGGATGTCCACCATAATAAAAGCACCACCACCGTAATAATCAGACCCAGCCCATGTCTACTCTCAGGTCCTCCAAGAAGCAGATACCAAGACAGACCTCCATGTTTAGTTGATTTACTGGGAGCATAAAGGGGGAAGAGCAGGATAAAGGCAAGGGAGGCTTCAGATCAAGAAGCAGGTCTGCATGGTGCTCTCCAGGTTCATCTGCATTGCTGCAAATGCCAATAGTTCCTACTTTTTAAAGGCTGAAAAATATTTGATGATATGTATGGACCATATTTTGCTGGTCCATTCATCTACTGATGGACATTTGATCTGAGAAGACGGGGAATTGCTGCTCACCAGGTGTAAAGTTCTTGTTATGCAACATAAATAAGTCCTAGACATTTGCTACAGCCTTGTGCCCACAGTTCACAAGACTTATTCTGTGCTTAAAAAATTTGTTGAGGGTAGATCTCATGTTAGGTGTTCTTATCACAATTTTAGAAAAAAAATAGATGCAGATCTGCTGCCTGGGAAAGGAGAGCAGGAAGCAAGAAGGATTGGGGAGGAACCTCTGACTGCAGCACAGGCTGAGGATGTCTCAGGAACCCAGAAGAGAACTCCGGAGCAAAGACTGAGTTCAGAGGAGGCGCACTCAGGCTTCAGCTGCCACAATCAGACATCAGAGGAGAGAGCAATCTCTGCATGAACATTCTCAATGCTGAGTCAAATCCAACGTGACGGCAACTGGAGTGAAGTAGAGTCGGCTACCCTCTCTGCAGCAAGCTCTCTACAAAGGACTCCTCATCTCTGTATCCCCGTGGCCACCACAGCCTAAGCCTGCTAATCCAGGGTCAATTAAATCCTACTTTTTTCCCAGGTTCATTGAAGCCTGATTGAAAAATAAAATGTGTACATAGTTAAGGTGTACAGTGTGGTATGTTGATATGCCTGTATATTATAAAACAATTACTACAATTAAGCTATTAATAATTAAGATTTTCATCAGCTCACACAGTTACAAGTTGAATTCATAGGCACTGAGAGTAAAAGGCCAGTTGCCAGGGTGAGTGAAATGCAGGGATTGGAGTCAAAGGGTACACACTTAGAGCTTTAAAACAAGTACCTTCTGGAGACCTAATATACAGCATGATGACCACAGTTAATAATAATGTGTTATATACTTGAAATTGGCTAAGAGAGTAGATCTCAAGTGTTCACAAGTAAATCGTACTTACATTCCCAAATGGCCTATTTTTTTGTTTACAACCAAATCCTTACTTGTCTTTGGAAATAGAAATTGTTGCTTTGAACTTACCAGAGAAATGATTGCTCATAATTTAAATATTCCAAGAGGTATAAGGACCATATTCTTGTTTCCTCAAAACAATATCTTAGGAATTTAGGATGATAGACAGATAGATAGGTAGGTAGGTAGGTAGGTAGGTAGATAGATAGATAGATAGATAGATAGATAGATAGAGATTATAGAGTGTCCTTTTGAACGAACAGGTTACTGCAAGCATATTTAAAGAAAAAATTTCTAGAGCAATTAACTGCACCAAATTTTCTTTCCTGTAAAAATGCCTTATAAATTACTTATTGCAAATAAGAAAACAGTGAGGTGGAGGATAAAACTTAGAATTCACTCTTTTGTAAATAGAGATAATTACTTTGTCCCAGTGAATCTCTGAGGTCTTGTTTTCATCAATTTAGGAGGGTTAGGTTTGAAAGTCCTTCAAGTGAAGCCTATCTAAAAGTTTACCCTGTGGTCTCCTATAAAAGTTTGGAAAATATTAAGAAAATATTTGCTTTTTTTTTGTTTGTTTAATGTCTCCAAGAGCACATATTGTGTGCTTTTAGTGGGAAATTAATTATTTGACTAAATTATTGGGGTCTAACAGGTTTCACTAAAGTTCAGAAAAGTCGAGCATGATGGTATTTAAGTGTGACATCATCTGTATCACCTGGTGATCCCATTATCATAGCTTTCTTTATGCTTTACTCAACAATCTTGAGCATGCTGGATTCTCATACCTGATAGTAAAACTTTTAGGATTCCTTCCTTCCTTCCTTCCTTCCTTCCTTCCTTCCTTCCTTCCTTCCTTCCTTCCTTCCTTCTTTCCTTCCTTTCTCTCTCTCTCTCTCTCTCTGTCTTTCTGTCTTTTTTTTTTTTGAGACAGAGTCTTGCTCTGTCACCCAAGCTGGAGTGCAGTGGCACGATCTTGGCTCACTGCAACCTCCACCTCCTGGGTTCAAGCAATTCTCCTGCCTCAGCCTCCCAAGTAGCTGGGATTGCAGGCATGCACCACCATGCCCAGCTAACTTTTGTAATTGTTATACAGATGTGGTTTCCCCATGTTGGCTGGTCTCAAATTCCTGGCCTCAAGCAATCTGCCCATCTCGGGCTCCCAAAGTGCTGGGATTACAAGCGTGAGCTACCGCGCCCGTCCAGATAATTTCTTGTATGTGGTTGTTTGCTTTCTCCAACAACAGTCATCTTTGGACACCAAAATCAGGAAAACGCACTGGAGTCCAAAATGCTCCCTTAGGTGCCCTGTTTGTGTGTGTGTGTGCGCATACATACTTATGCATACATATAATGCATATGACTATGCATATATAATTACATGTGAAAACATACTTGGTTTTCAGGTTTTTCATTAGGACCCTTTTTGATCTTCATGCCATGATCTTGCCAATAGGTCTCCCAAATGAGTGTTTGGGTCGCTGGTGTTAACCCGGGAGCACAGAAAAACA
This sequence comes from Piliocolobus tephrosceles, assembly GCF_002776525.5. NCBI lineage: Eukaryota > Metazoa > Chordata > Mammalia > Primates > Cercopithecidae > Piliocolobus > Piliocolobus tephrosceles. The sequence goes on along the minus strand of NC_045443.1, from coordinate 126,784,564 downwards.
CTTTGGTCACTTACGGTGCTGATGCCTCGGCCGCACCACTGCGCAGCTGAATCAGAACCTCTGGGAATGGGACCTGAGAATTGGCATTTTTTTAAAGCTCCCCAGGCAATCCTAATGGGTGAGACCACATTTGGTGAGCTAAGCTACTACATAATCTTATTTTTGGTCAGCATCGAAGCATGCATTGGTATAGTCCATAGGTATGTTTTCCAGCTAATTTCTGTAATATGCACCGTTGTACTCCTGATCTGGACATGCTAATTCCTCTCTAGGTCATGGCGTTTCAAAGCCTCCCCTGACCACCCTGTCTCCTCTCACTGCCCCAAATCCACTTTCTCAATAGTGTGTCCTACTGCCTGATGCTACGCTCTGGACCTGTTGTTCTCTGGTTATTGTCTGTCTCCCTTCCCAGAATGTAAGTTCCATTGGAAAAAGGCTTTTTGTTTTATCTGTTGTATCTCAAGTGTCAAGAACATTCTAGGAAGTGGCAGGTGAGTCCCCTTGGGCAGCAGACCCCGGATGCTGGTTAGCATGCAGGGCATTCATTCTGGAGTGTGCTTGGGTTCCTCTGTAGTAGAAGGGAGGGGCAGAGGCAGGATGGGATTCAGGGAGAAGTCGAGGCCATGCAGTCCCCAGGAGCAAGGATTCAGCAAGTCCCATGGCGGGCAGGGAGTAGGGGTCTCTTCAGAGCCTCCCTGAGCTAGAATGAGGAGGCTGAACCTCTCTATCTCCACAGACATCTCCAGAAGGAGATGGAACCTTGGGAGAGGTGGTTTTCTTCAGCTGAGGCCATCGCTAGCATGCTGCCTGCAGGGTGTCACCCTCCAGCAGAACTCCTGGAGGTTGAAGGAATCCATCCTTCCTTCCTAGAGAGGGGGTTCCAGGGGTACATCACAGTGAACACCCCAGTGGTCAATAAATATTTCAGCAAATGTCTTTCTAGTTCCCACTGGATAAACACACACAGACACACACACACACACACACACGCACACACACACACACACACACACACAGCAGAACCTTGATATTTGAGCTCACATGCAGGTACTTTATCTTGGAAAATAATCACAAAGAATAGGTTGGCCTAGGGAGAATAAAGCAGGGAATGAGATAAGCAATAACGCTGTGGGCAACAGGGACTCGATCCTGCTGAGGACCTGAGGAGGCATAAAAAGTGCACTTTCGAGTTGCGTTCATGAACAGGCACTTCCCAGTAGAAGACACACCAGCAGCCAACAAGAACATGGAAAGATGCCCCACGTCACTCATCATCTGAGAAATGCAAGTCAAAGCCACAATGAGATTTCATCTCTCACCAGTCAGGATGGCTAGTATTAAAAAGTCAAGAAACAACAGATGCTGGCAAGGCTGTGCAAAAAGGGAACTCATATTATACGTTGTTGGTAGGAATGTTAATTAGTTCAGCCACTGTGGAAAGCAGTATGGAGATTTCTAAGAGAACTTAACCCAGAACTACCATTCAACCCAACAATCCCATTACTGGGCATATATCTGAAGGAAAACAAATCATTCCACCAACATGATATATGCACTCTCATGTTTATTGCAGCACTATTCACAATAGGAGACATGGGATCAACCAGCAAGCTCATCAACAGTGGATTGGATCAAGAAAACATGGTACATATACCATGGAATACTATGCAACTATAAAAAAGAATGAAATCATCATGTCCTTTGCAGCAATGTGGATGCAGCTGGAAGCCATTATCCTAAGTGACTAACAATGAAACAGAAATCCAAATACTCCATGTTCTCACTTATAAGGGGGAGCTAAACATTGTATACTCATGGAATTAAAGACGTCAACAATAGACACTGGGGACTACTAGAGAGGAGAAGGAGGAAGGGAGGCAAAGATTGAAAAACTAACTTTTGCGTACTATGCTCAGTACTTGGGCAATGGGATCATTTGTATCCCAAACCTCAGCATCATGCACTATACCCAGGTAGAAACCTGTACATGTATTTCCTGAATCTAAAAGAAAAGTAGAAAAAAGAAAAGAAAATGTGGCACATATACACTAGCGAATACTATGCAGCCATGAAAAAGGATGAAATTCTGTCCTTTGCAGCAACATGGATGCAACTGGAAACCATCACCCTAAGTGAACTAGGAAGCAGAAAATAAAATACTGCATGATCTCATTTATAAGTTGGAGCTAAACAATGAGCACACATGAACATAAAAATGGAGATAAACACTGGAGACTCGCAAGGGTGGGGGCAGGATGGGACGGGATGAGGATTGAAAAGTTACCTATTGGGTATAGTTTTAACCATTTGAGTCATGGGTACACTAGAAGCCCCACCATATGCAATATACCCATGTAACAAACAAGCACATGTATCCCCTTGGTATGGTTTGGCTCTGTGTCCCCACCCAAATCTCATCTTGAATTGTAAACCCCACATGTCAAGGGAGGGACCTGGTGGGAGGTGATTGGATCATGCAGGTGGTTTTCCCCAAGCTGTTTTAATGATAATGAGTGAGTTCTCATGAGATCTTATGGTTTAAAAGTGGGGCACTTCCCCAGTTGCTCTCTCACTGCTACCACCATGTAAGACGCCACCTTACTTCCTCTTCGCCTTCCACCAGGATTGTAAGTTTCCTGAGGCCTCCCCAGCCATGTGGAACTGTGAGTCAACTAAACCTCTTTTCTTTGTAAATTACCCAGTCTCAGGTTGTTCTTTATAGCAGTGTGGAAATGGACTAATACACCCCTGAATCTAAAATAAAAATATTTTGGGAAAAAGGAAAAGAATTTTCCGCCCAGGCCAGGAAAATGGGGAGTGACCATTCACTAGCTCTTGTCTCCACTACTCCAGGTTTGCCTAGAGTCATGAACTCTCCAAGTTTGTACATGCAGCCTCTAGCTGAGCAAGAGGGAGACCAACTGTCCTGGTTTGTCCAGAACTGACCTGGTTTTACCACCAAAAGCCTCACATCCCAGGAAACTCTTTATGCCTGGGTAACGTAGGACAGTTGGTCACGGTCTAGGCAGCTTCCCCCAGGTACCCATGTGACAGCTGCACAGAAGCCTCAGGGCAGAGCAAGAAATACTTGAGGCAGCAGAGGTGAGTGGAGCCTCATCTGCAGGTCGCTGGCTCTGGCGGTAACCACAGCAGTTAGAAGGTGAATGGGGGAGTGTGAGACGGGAGGCAACAGGCATCAGGTACAAAGTGTCAACCGCTGTCCTCTGCTCCTCGGTCAGACAGGCATCTCACATTTGGAAACTTAGGTCCTGCAATCTAGGCAAATACCCGTCACGGTTTTGTTGAATGTGTTCCTTCTTTCTCAGCGTAGAGTTCGTGTTTATGTGGCCTAATCCCTTCAACCTGTCCAAAAACCTGGGTGAAAAATGGAGGCGTGTTTTTTAAAGGCCCCTGTATTTAGCAAATGCCCAGAGAGTGGGCTGTTCACATTGTCTTTTAAATGACAGATTTTCTTGTGCATTGGTCTTGTTTGCTTTCGTTCGTATATGAACAAAGAACAAAATTTGGCTCTTGGGAAACCTTCTGGACCTGCCGGAAGCGATGGGTGGTTGCCAAGCTTACCCACATCTGACTGTTGATTGAGTCCCAGCCACTATAATGAAATTAGCCTCAGCTGCTCTGGAGTTGTTTGGATTCGGGGCCAATGAGGCATTTGGCACAAAGAGGTATCAAATGTTTGTTTGCGCAATGTTCCACAGTGTGCGTTAGTCTTTCTTTAAAAGATCACAACGTGAGGAGGAAAAGTGCTCTTTGGCTGTGAGTGATGGAAAAAAACAAAAACTCAATCAAGAAAATGTGTGCTTTGGTACATTTAGTGTCAGTGTGATAGGACAGCCTTGAAGCCAATGTGTTCAATCCGTTTATGAATCCGTGTCTCTCGCTCTCAGACTGCATGATTGGTGGGCAGGTCCGTCGTTCCTTGGCACAAAATGTTTTCCCTCTAGAGGTTTCTCTGAAGCAAACAAGGTAGTTCAGACTGCATCCTTGTCTCTCAGCTGGCTGTGCCCAACTGCAGGGCATCACATGCCCAACGTCACTGAAGTGCTGTTCTCTACCCCTCTGGGCATCCCAGCATGCCAGTGTCAGATCTGTTAGCAATAATGACATGTCCCTTCATGGAACCGGGCCCTGGTTTGTAATTGCCTGACACTAATAACAAGGAGGAAAGCTCTTTGCTAACTGATAAATTCTGTGCTACCAAGCTACAAGAAAGCCATGCATTACTACCCCATTTTGTCAGACTCCTGGAAAATGTATTAAAGCAGAACCCTGCGTTAATTTAAGGAACGCTAATTCCATACGTAACGTAAACCCCTGCCAAATGCGTATGCATTTTACTGATTATCCCTGTACCATTCACCCCCTACCCTGACAGCGCTGGCATATTCTTGCTCTTCAATTAGCCAGATCCCTCCATTGCAGATGGGATGCTCACAGCCATGAGTGGGTTAGTGTATATGAGATGTTATCTGAGCTAATTAAACTAAGATAGAAGACACCCACTGTAACACTGCTCTCTGATGCTTTTGACGTTTCTCTTCCTTATATGTACTCCATGCTGGGAGAAAGGTTGAAGCGGCCAAAAAAATGCAAACAGGATTATTGCTAAAGAAAAAAAAAAAGAGGGTTGGGCGCAGTGGCTCAAGCCTGTAATCCCAGCACTTTGGGAGGCCGAGAAGGGCGGATCACGAGGTCAGGAGATCGAGACCATCCTGGCTAACACGGTGAAACCCCGTCTCTACTAAAAATACAAAAAAACTAGCCGGGTGAGGTGGCGGGCGCCTGTAGTCCCAGCTACTCGGGAGGCTGAGGCAGGAGAATGGCGTAAACCCGGGAGGCGGAGCTTGCAGTGAGCTGAGATCCGGCCAGTGTACTCCAGCCTGGGTGACAGAGTGAGACTCCGTCTCAAAAAAAAGAAAAAAAAAAGAGAGAGAAACCGAGGCAAGAGAATGAAAGTGATAGCCACAAGATGACAGAGCCACCAAAACATTTTTAATTGGCTTTGTAATGCTTCTGAGACAGAAGCCACAGATAAGAGACGAATATGGATCCATAGATGTAAATACAGAGAGATTTATAGATATTAATATAAGTGGATTTAACTTCCCTGTATGTTTTCCCTTGGCTAATTTTAAAGACACGTACCTTAAGTGATACATTGAGCAAAAGGAAAGTTCGGAAAACTTACAGGCAGAGAAGCATCTGAGCACAAGCAATCCCCAAGTGCCCCTTATCTCACAAAGAGGGGTGCTCACGTTGGGCATAGCTGGCCCCCCGGGAACATTCTCCAGCCTGACCATGTGCTGTATAAACTTGCAGGAAAATTAGGAAAAGAAAGGAACACCCTGTTGACTCTGTTTCAAGAGGAAATTCCTGACCAAGCAAGTGGCCACGTCACAGTGCTCTGCAATGTGTGGTCTGTGCATGAGCCCAGGTTTACAGGCTCCACATGACTGGTGCTCAGTGCGGCAGGTACAGAGTCAAGAGTGAGTATTTAGAAATGTTCACAGTGCACTTTGGGAGGCCAAGGCAAGTGGGTCACTTGAGTCCAGATGTTCAAGACCAGCCTAGGCAACATAGTGAACCCCAAAAAAAAAAAAAAAAAAAAAAAATAGAAAAATTGACCAAACATGTCTGTACACACCTGTAGTCCCAGCTACACAGGAAGCTTGAGTCCAGCAGGTTGAGGCTGCAGTGAGCTGTGACTGTGTCACTGCACTCTAGCCTGGGTGACACAGTGAGACCCTGTTTCAAAAAAAAAAAAAAAGAAAAAAGAAAAAAAGGCCACAGCAATTCAACAGCATCACATCACCTAAACACATTTTTATCGTATTGTAGAAAAGTGTTAGTCTACACTGGGTTGGAAATTTTTTCTTAATCACGTGTCAATTAAGAAGATTTGAGCTAGGGGAATTGTGTCTTACGTCAACATAGCTCAGAACTGCTGAACCAATTCTAGTGAAATTCTGAAAGGGTGGAGGGAATCCAGAATGTCTCCTCAACTTCTCCTTTCTGATCACGCACAATTTCTATTAGGAGATAGTGTCTCAGAAGTGTGTTTAATAAATGGTCTCCATGTTTCAAATATCAAAGTACGTAATTCCTCTGGAAATGAACACACTTCCAAGAACATGTCATGTTATTTCTGAGCGTATTTGCATCATCACCTCTGCAGACCTGCAGAAGAGCACAAAGCATCAATAATAAAATCCAGACATCCCCCTCCAGCCTTGCAAGAATGGGCTTTATCCCCAAGGTAAACACGCCATCTCTTCATGTCTTCCTCTTAGGATTAGTTACAGAGGTAGTCACTTAATTGTGATGAGGTGGGGAAATGTAATTACATTAATAGCTTGCGCCAGAATTCCTCTTAGAGCGGAAACTAAGTTTGTTGGCTCAGAGGGAGGAGGAGCCCTTGAAAGTTCCGGGGATGAAGCATAGGTCTTTCCAAAGACCAAGCAGCTTCCAAAAAATGAGGGCATAGACTCACCAAAAGTTATGTACAAGGATGTTCACCACAAGTTCATTCATAATAGCCCAGAGCTGGAAATGACTAGAATCTCCATCAACAGGTGAACACGCTCTGTGCCCATTCAGTGAAATACTACCCAGCAACACAGAAGAGTGAACTACACTGAAGGCAAGAGCGTGGATACATCTCACAGGCCGGACGCTGAGCAATGAAGCCAGAAACAAAAACTAATAGGTGGCACCGTTTCTTCTATGTGAAGTTCTAGGATGAGCAAAACTGACCTATGGTGAAAGGAACCAAAATAATGGTTAACTTGGTTGGAGGGAGGATGGAAATAAGCAACTAGAGAGACTTTAGGAGAGTTCGAATGTTCCATGTTTTGGTCTCATGGACAATACTGGGCTTCACAGATATAAACATTCACTGAGTTGCACAATTAAGATGTGTGCATGGAAACGTATTAAGGTACAGCTTCCTATTTTTGGAAACAGAAGTACCTGTACATGCAAGGTGAGTCTTGGGGATCCTGGGTGTGGGTGAGATTAGTCTGCATGAGATGAAGAGAGCTCTGGGCTTGTCATTTTGAGGGAGGAGGCAGAAGTGGAGCAAAGAGAGGGTGTGAGGCCACATGGGAGCCACAGAGCCCTTCCTGTAACCCGGTAAATCTGCAGAAAGTTTAACAATTTGTGGAAAACTCACCACGAGGCTACCTGTATTAGTTGGGGTTCTCCAGAGAAGGAGAACCAGTCGGCTGCACGTAGATAGATGGGGAGATTTATGACAGGAATTGGCTCACACAGTTATGGAGGCTGAGAAGTTCCATGATCTGCCATCTGCAAGCTGGAGACCCGGAAAGCCGGTGCTGGAGTTCCAGTCAAACTCAAAGGCCCGAGAACGAGGAAGCTGAAGATGTAACTCGCATTCTGAATCCAAAGACCTGAGAAGCAGGAGGGGCACTGTTCAGGGGGAGACAGCGATGGATGTCCCAGTAAAAGGAGAGAGAGAGAGAGAGAGAGAGAAGCTAGAAAGAAGCTTTTCCTCCATCTTTGTGTTCTATTTAGTCTCCTAACAGACTGGATGAGGCCAATCTGCATTGGGGAGGATGAATCTGGTTTACTCAGTCCACTGATTCGAATGCTAATTTCTGCCAGAAACACCCTCACAGACACACCCAGAAATAATGTTTTACCAGCAATCTGGGCATTCCTTAACCCAGTCAAGTTTACACATAAAGTCAACCATCACAGTATCCTTTGCAGAAATCACCGAAGGATCGTTTTCTGAGTTGGCTTGGGATGGACCCTGGAGACCCCACGTAGCCAGAACCAAGAGGAGGAGAGTAGCATCCCCAGAAATTGCGGGATGTGGTGGAGGCAGACCTGGGTTCTATGGGACTTGAAGCTTCTACAGTTCACCTGGGGGCACATGTCTAAGAAAATAAACACAAAATTATGTACACATAATTACTGAATATTTATTTAGGTTGAACAAAGAAATCAACAACAAATTACAAACTGTTAAAAGCTGGAAAATTCTATAGGCATCACAAAGTATATAAAATATAACACAGTGTCTATATTAAGTAACAGCTTGAACCACCTATGTAATACCTTTTTCTAAATTGTTTGGCTTTGAAGAGTCATGGCCATGATTTTATAACAGCTTTATTCATGAAAGAACTGAAAGATCGCTCATTTTTTATTTTGGCATAGTCAACAACAATTTATTTTTTATTATTGGTAGTTGAGAAAAGTTCCTTTCTGCTTTATAACTCCATATTTTTAATGTTACATATTTTTATGATTATCCTCAAATTTGAGAAAACCTGTCAAGTATCTTTCTTATATGTAAGCTGTAAGATTTCAGGGTCTTTCAAGTTTTTTATGCAAGGTGACCAATCTTAAATACTCTGTACTTTCTGTACTTTCCTGGCAATCATTCACTACAATCAGTTTGTTATCAATGTCTCTTTGGTGTGATGCGTTATGAGTTTTATGTTAACTTCAATATTTCATGTCAAATAAGAAATGCAGAAATTCTGATAAACTCTATTTTGCACAATTCCCACAACCAAAGAAAATGTAGAGTACGTTTATTATTTCGTATGCTCCATTATCAAGTAAATTTTGATGAGAAGGAATTCATGTCTTACGAAGCACAGAGGAGAATAGAATCTTCTACTTCCGATTTCACAGGGAGCATGATGGGAACAATTTTCTGGAATCGAGCTTCTGGTACCTCAGTTTTTGCCCTCTTGGGGTTTGACTTGACCGTTCAACAGATATCTATTGAGCATCTATTGAATGCCGTATACCAAGTCCTGGAGATACAGTGATAAATCACGCAGAGTCCCTGCTTTTGAGGAGCTCGTGGTGTCTAGCAGCAGATTCATGGGTGCCAAAACCAATGGTAGTACCAGGCTGTGAGCGTTGAATGTTACTCTCAAGACATTTCCAGTATGTCCTCTTTACCCAGCTAGAGCAGAAAAACTCCTTTAAGCCACTTTACTTTCCTTCTATGTCACCCACTTTCTTTCCCTCACAGCATCTGGTATGTCTGGTGTGTACAATATGCCTGAAGATGAGGACTACGCATTCAGCTCTGGAAGGATGGAATGTGAGCTCTGGAAGGGCAGTAGGCCATGTGACCCACATGCTAAATTTACAACGAGGACACAATTAAACTAAAGTCATCTAAACTTAGGGACAGCCACATGGAGTCACACTGGCGGGTCACCCAGCATCGCTCTGCAGCAGTGGTGAAAACCATGGAGATGAGCGACTGCATTCTAGGGCTGCGTCGGAAGAACAGGGCCAGAATCTGCTGGCTACCATGAGCCCACCACCCATCTCTTCTCCCTCAACCTGCCCATTCTCATCCACCCACTTCCTAAAGCCAAAAACCAAAGGCTCAGTCTGGAGCCCTCCCTTTCTTTCACCCTCAATATCGAATCTAGCTGCAGTTCTTGTTGACTGCACCTCTAAAAATATCAAACCTATTTTATCTCTACAGCTCGTCCAATGTCCAAACCACCAACATAAATGTCTCCTGGATGCTTACCACAGCTTTTGAACAACTTTATCCCTCCACACTACTTTTTGTGTCTGTGTACCGTGGTGGCCTGGGTGTGGTGTAGTGCTGTATTGGTTTTCCTTCGACTGAATTTTCCTTCTGTGGGTCCTAAGAGAGAATGTGCTTCCTCGCTGCTTTGAATTTCAAGAATCCATCTGCATTCCTGGGCTCGGGGACCCCATTCTCCATCTTCAAAGCCAGCAACAGTGGGTTGAGTCCTTCTCAAAATTATTCACTCCTACTCTGCATCCATCTTCGTATCTCCTTTCCCAACTGACTCTTTTGCCCCTTTATAACTTTAAGGACCCTCGGTTCCACCTGGATAATTTAAGCCAATCTTCCGGTTTTAAAATCAGCTGACTAGTGGGCCAGGTGCAGTGGCTCATGCCTGTAATCCCAGTACTTTGGGAGGCTAAGGGTGGGGGTGGATCACCTGAGGTCAGGAGTTCAAGACCAGCCTGGCCAACATGTTAAAACCCCGTCTCTACTAAAAATACAAAAATTAGCCAGGCATGGTGGTGCACGCCTGTAATCCCAGCCACCTGGGAGGCTGAGGCAGGAGAATCACTTGAACCCAGGAGGTGCAGGTTGCAGTGAGCCGAGATTGTGCCATTGCACTCCAGCCTGGGTGACAGATCAAGGCTCTGCCTCAAAAAGACAAAATAAAATAATAAAATTAAATAAAATCAGCTAACTAGGAAACTTTTAATTCCATCAGCAGCCTTACTTCTCCTTGGTCATGTAACCTACCTAGCATTTTCACAGGTTCCAGGGATTAAATCGGATGTGAACATCTTTGGGGAGCCATTATTCTGCCTACCACAAAAGCCTTATTGTTTATACCAGCATTTTTATTTTGCTCTTTAGCATTTTACCTGGAAATAATTTTAAACTAATAGAAAGTTGTAAAACAAATACAGAAACAAAAAAAGTGAACTGCACTGTGTAAATTAAAAAATAATTTGAAAACACTGTACAAAGAGTTTATGTGTACCTTTCACCTCAGTCTTCCTAATGTTGACAATTTATATAACAATCATGCAATTATCAAAGCCAGGAGAATTATATGAATATTGTACTTATCTATCTATACTATTAACTAAACCACAGGCTGGTTTTTCACCTAATATCCTTTTTCTGTTTGAGGATCTAATGCAGGACCCCACAATGCATTTAGTGGTTGTGTCTTCTAAGTCTCCAATTTAAGACAGCCCCTCTACTTTTTCTAATTTTTCATCACCTTGGTGCTTTTGAAGAGTACGGCCAGGTAGATTTTGGAATGCCTCTGAGTTTGGGTCTATCTTGTGTGTTCTCATGATTAGACTGGACTTATACTTTCCCAGTAATAACCTCCCTGTGTGATGTTGGGATGTGGCATCAATATGACTAATCATTGGTGAGGTTAGCTTGGATCACTTGATGGCCGTAGTAATCTGACACCACGCAAGCATCCTGTTCCTTCTCAGACTTTGACCCACTAATGTTAGCATCTGCTGATGTCTTTCACTCTTGCCCCCATAGACTGTACCTCGCCATGTAGCTGTAGTGGCTTCTTAAAAATGTAAAACAAGCCATTTCACTCTCATGCACAAAACACCCTAATGGTCTTATGCAGTGCTTCTAATACAATACAACCTCCTCACCATAATGGTCTAGGATTCATGTGATCAAGCCCCTCCAACTTCCTCTCTCTTTTACTTTGGCTCCAGCCATAGTGTCTTTTTTTAATTATTTCTCTGATTTTGCCCTTGATTTTTCCTCTTCCTACATGCCCTTAGCCTAGGTTTTTCACAGTTGACATGTGACTTAAAGTTCGGGTCTCGGTGAAAACACCACTTCTCTCCACTGTCTCCTTCCCCTCCTGCCAGCACCCCTTGCCTCATACCTTTACAGTTTGTTGCCCTATTTTATTTTTCTTAGAGCCCACCACTAGTTGAATTTACATCTGTTTCCCTGACTAAGCTTTCATCAGCTTCTTGAAATCAGAAACTTCATCCCTAGCATTGACTGCTTTATCTCCAGTACCAAGGACAGCGCCTGACTCCCCTGAGGTGGTCATCAGACATTTGTTGGATGAATAAATTTTTTTAACATTGTGTGGTCTTTTTATAGCTCTAGTTAGTGCTGAATTTGGACTAATATTATTGATTCAAATGGCCTTTTTCAGACTCTTAGGTGGCTCCTAATTCTAGCACCTTCAGGTTTGGCAACTAAGTCTCTTTGTGTAAGGCCTGGTCAAGAAACACCATTTCCTTAGGATAATGGCCTCTAGTTCCATCCATGTTGCTGAAAAATGATATGATTTCATTCCTTTCTATGGTTGAGTAGTATTCTATGGTCCATACACACCAGATTTCTAATCCCGTCATTCATTGATGGACACCCAGGTTGATTCCATGACTTTGCCATTATGAATAGTGTCATGACTGACGTATGAGTGTGGGTGTTTTTTTGATATGTACACTATTTGGGTGATGGGTACACTAACGGCCCTGACTTAACACTACACAGTATGTCCATGTGTACTCCTAAATCCAACTGCATGCATTCCCCCAAATCTATAAAAAGATTTTAAAAAGGAAATTCCATTTCCAAGTTTTGATTTTCCAAGCTAAAGGTCTTTCTGTCATTTCTGTGGTCTCAGCAGCATTCTCCTAGTCGTGGTATCCACCACCTCTCATGAAACAGCCCATGGAAAATGCTTAAAAGGCAAGGGCAGCATAGATGTCATTGTTCCTCTCTTGAGAAGGCTGTTCTGGGGGCAGGTAAGCCTTTCTAAGCACAGTCCATTTGTCAGAGCTTCAAATCTGCCCTGTAGAAGGCCCTCTGTTGGAGAAAGAACACATGAGCTGCATGTGAGTAGCTGAGCAGCAGAAATAGACACGCTGTGTTTTCCTTGAAGTTCTTCCCTCCAGGGCCTGAGAGGTGCCCTCCGATGTGAGCTACAGCACCCTGCCACATCCAACGCTCTTACAGCAAAGGCAACACACTCTGTTAGACTTGGACTCTTGCCTGCAATGGCCAGGACATTCAATGAATTCGATTCATTTCATGGCCATTCATCCAAGGGCATTTCACTAAAGATCTTTTTTTGATATCAGAACAGCAGTGCCAGGTACGTTTTGCTTTGATGTTAATTGGAAGTAGCATTGTTTAATTCAGTGCCCTCTCAAAGTCCCACGGGTTGATCACTAAATGTAGGCATTGTAGAACACATGCCATTTTAATGGGCCACTGGCCAGCTTGCTGTTCCTGTGTTGATGGGCCACTGGAAACTGGGGCTGTCTCGGTGTCATCCCAGGAGTCCAGCAAAGCGGAAGGCACACACAATGAAAGAGGAGCACACTGCCCTGGCTCCAAGGGAGTGCTGGGGCTGATGAGGGGTGCATCCTGGGCACCAGGTGCTGCCAGAGACCATGTACTGTAGAGCTTGGCAGAGGCTGCCCTGAGGCAGCTTCCTACCCCAGCTGTGAGGGATGTTTTGTAATAACTCAAAGCACCACCTTTTTCATCTCCATCTACTATGTCTAAAGAAAAATTGATATCCATTTTCCATTTATCTAACTATCATTGTCAAAAGTATGATATCATTGTCAAAAGTATGGTTTTGAATGTTTGACTTCAGAATGTTAGAATCCTGAAACTTATTGAGAAGTATTTTGCAATATCTCTAAGCTGTATTTTTAGGGGAAAAGCACGGAACATACAAAGGTGGCCATTATGTTTCAAAAGAAGGAGAAAATATATGGTTAAGTACTGGTATATGCATAGACTCTCTCTGGGCAGATGCACAAAATACCAGTAGCAACAGTTACCTTCAGGTTGGGAGCTGGGGGGCTCTCGCCAGGACAGGAGGGGCTGATGTGTCACCGCACATGCTTCCTGCTGTTCAATTCCATTTTAGTCATGAGTTGATATCAACTCCCCATTTTCATGACAAAAAGTAATTAACAATGGAAAAAAAAGTCTCCAGTGGTCAGACTTTAAAAGCAAATACGAAACATTCGTAAAATATGACGAAGCTTTGTGAATTAAAGAAAATATCCTTAAAAGGAGACATGTAGTCTTTGTTATAAGTATGCTTCCTTCCACTGCCATAGAGTCTGAGATCACACATCATCATTTCAGAGCCTACTGGTCTTTTTGAGTTAGAATACCCAGGGCAGGATCGTACAATGCCTAAAGGTGCAGACCCCGTAGAAAGGCTGGGTCCCAGCTTTGGCCTTGGGCAATTTCCTTAAGGTCTCTGTGCCTTAGTTGCCTCTCAAAAAATAGTCATGATAATAATGCTTTCCTCATTGGGTTGTCTTGAAAATTAAGTAAACTGATATGTGGAAAACACTTATATTAGTTCCTGGAACATAGTAAATACTGTATAAATGTCAGCTTTTGGGGCAGACCTAAACTGATCCTTTTGTATTCACCAAAGCTCATATTAGGGTTCACTTGTGTTGTAAATTCTAGGGTCTTGACTGATACATAATGACATGCATTTACTGTTATAATATAATGCAGAATATTTTCACTGCCTTAGAAATCTCCTCTTCTCCATCTATTCTTTCCTCCCCGCTCCTCCCCCTGAACCCCTAGTAACCAGCAATCAGCTTAATGTTTCTATAGTTTTACCTTTTCCAGAATGTCATACAGAATACATACAGAATATAATATAGAATACAGAATATAGCCATTTCAGACTGGCTTCTTACACTTGGTAATATGTATTTAAGGTTCCTCTATTTCTTTTCATGGTTTAACAATTCATTTCCTTTTATCAGTTAATAATGTTCCATTATATAGCACACCACAGTTTATTTATCCATTCACCTGCTAAAGGATATCTTGGTTTCTTCCAATTTTTGGCAATTATGAATAAAGCAGCTCTAAACATTCACGTATAGATATTTTCTTTTTGCAGAAATTTTCAACTCATTTGGGTAAATGCCAAGGAGAACAATTGCTTGGTTTAATTTCAAGAATATGTTTAACTTCATAAGAAACTACCAAACTCTCATCCAAAGTGGCTGTGCACTTTGCATTCCTACCAGCAATGAATAAGAGTTCCTGTTGCTCCATAACCCCAGCAGCATTTTATGTTTTCAGTATTTTGGATTGTAGCCGTTCTACTAGGAATATAATGGCATCTCATTGTTGTTTTAATTTGCAATTCCCTGGTTATATGCACAACACTGAGCATCCTTCCTTATGCTTATTTGCCATCTGTGTATATTCTTTGGTAAGATGTCTGTTCAAATCTTTGCCCATTGTTTAATTGGGGTTTCTTATTGTTGAGTTTTAAGAATTCTTCATATGTTTTCTATACTAGATTTATTTAACCAGATATGTGTTTGCAACTATTATTTCCCAGTCTTTCTGTAGCTTGTCTTTACTTTCTCTTCCCAGGGTCTTTCTAAACATTTGCTTTTATTACTATCATTCTCCATTGGGCATACAGATTTAGATTTCCAGTGTTAATGTGCCTTTCTCTCTATAAATGACAAGGACTGGCCAGCTGTTGTCTTTACCTGAGAAGAATAGTAGTGAGATGTGATCATGTATCATTTCCCTCTATGTTCCTACCTTCCGTCAGATCTTCCCACTTTAACCAGTCTCTCTTCCACTCAACTGCCAGGTGAGCACCTTGGACTCCCCAGGCGAAGCTTCTCAGCTCCATAGATGGAGACAAACCCTAGACTTCTCTGGGTAAGGTCTTCTTCTGGAGGAGGCCCTGGCTGGAGGCAGGAGTCTCACGGGGTGCCTGCAAAGAGGCAGAGAGGGGGAATTTCTCTGTAGATGGCCTGCAGAGGCATTTTTATCCTGAATTCAGCCAAAACCAAAGAGTGTGTGCCTGTGGTTTCTGAATAATGCCTGTGTCTAGTACTGCTCCCTTTGTCCCCTTTGTGAGGGCCCCTCCATATCCTCAAGAAGGCTGTATCCAGCCAAGGGGAGGTGTGGCCACCACCACATGCCCACTGAGAGCGCCCTGCATTGACTTCTCCAGCCAGTCCTGCCAGGAAGTGGCAGACACTCATCCAGGTGAGGCCCATATGTCTCCTCTGCCTGGAGCTTGTGACGTAGGCATCCCGGGCCCTGGCTTCCACTGGTGTGGGAGCAGTGCTCACTTGTCCTGACTGCCCAGTGTGCCTGGGGGCTCCCGGTGTCCACCCAGCCCTGACTCACTGTCCCTGTCCCACTTTTTTCTTCTGCATCTGAAAATATATCTTCATCATGGCAGGACACATACTTTCCACTTCATACACTCCGAGTATCATTATTTAATAACACAGGAGTATGTCCTGACCCCAGCTCTCTTTAGTAAGAGATTTATAGTCAATTCCACTGAGTCCCACGATGCATGCGTTTGAACAAGCAGTGCCTCTCTCATATCCACAGTCTTCTAGTTCCCCCAGACCCAACCTCCATCCCAAAGATTTAATCACATCCTGGGGTCTTGATAGAGACGCTCTCCCATCATTCCAAGTTCAGGGAACTAGAGAAGGTGAATTGCATCGTCCAGGAAGATAATCATGTTGGCTGAGCTCAAAGATCCCAGCAGAAGCCAGATCATGCTTGTGGGTCCTGGTAAGAATTTGATGTCTTATCCTAAAGCAATGGAAAACAATTGGTGTGTTTTTAGACCGTGTCTGGATAGCGGCATGAGATGTTACTGGTAGTTATGTGATAAGTTCATGTTTGTAAAAGAAGGCTCTGGGCACTTTTACAGAAATAAAGCAGCTTGAGTGAAAATAAAAGAGGATGTATATGAGCTCTGTGACCCTTTCCATGCCAAGTATATACCCTACAGAAATGCCTAAGTGTCTTCATCAAAAAATACGTACAGGATGGTTCATGGCAGCATTATCAGTCATAGCCAGAAGCTGAAAACACCCAGATGTCCAGAAATAGTAAAATGAACAAATAAATTGTGATATATTCACACAATGGAATGCTATCCAGCAACGAGAAGGAACAAAATACAACCACACACAACAATGCGAACCAATCTCACAAACATTCTATTAAGTAAAGGGAACTAGGAAAACACATACATCTGGTGTGATTCCATTGACTCCAAAGGTCAACAGCAGGGAAAACGAGGTGGTGACATTTGAAAGCAGGTTAGGGTTTACTCAGAGGATAAGAGCCAGAGTAGTGGCTGGAGGGGTATGGGAGGGGCTTCTGGCGGATGACAGTGTTCTGGTTGTTGAAGTAGGTCTGGATGAAGTAAGTTTGTTTGCTTCATGAAATGTCATTGACCTGCATGTTCATGATTTGTACACTTAGCTGTATGCAATAAAAAGTTAAATAAAAATAAATTAAAAGTTTTGTTATAGTAATAAAAGGAGGGAGGGAGAAGAGAAGAAATGAGAGAAAAAGGAAGGGAGGAAAGGAAAGGGAAGGAAGGAAGGAAGGAGAGAAGGAAGGAAGGAAAGGAAGGAAAGGAAGGAAGGAAGGAAAGAAAGAAAGGAGTTTGCAAATGTTTCTCAAACTTGACACCATGGACCTTTGAGGCTGGATAATTCTTTGTGGTGGGGGCTGTCCTGTGCATTATAGAATGTTTAGCGGCATCACTGTCCTTACTAACTAGATGCTAATAACATCCCCCTCCCCATTGTAACAATGGAAATGTCCCCAGACATTGCCTTATGTCCCCTGGGAGCAGGGAACAAATAATTCTCATCCAAGGATCCCTGGCCAAGAGTGTATGCAATGCTGGGTGAAGCCCCAGGTATCAGGCAGGTGTACCTCCTATGCATGGACAACTGGTATTGAACTGGCTGTTGCTGAGGGATGTCTGCACCTGAGGCCAGAAAAGGACAGTTCCTTGGCCCTCACAGCAGGGAAAATGAATGGTCTCCAGGCACTTCCTGGAGCTTGCGTGGGTGGTGGTCTCCTCCTGATGAAGCCCTTACTGTCCACTCCACCCCCTACACAGCTGGCAGAGTCTCAATTTCATCTACATGCTGTGAACTCTTGCTGCAAGTGGCCCCTTGGTCTTCTGTCAAGATCAATGTCTGTGGAATGTCAGAGCCAAGAATGCCCCAAGCCATGTATTGCTCTCCTTCTACAGAGACCACCCAGCCTGGCCTTTCCCCATGCAGAAGATGACTCTTATCTCTGCCCCCCAATACTTACTTTGCTTTCTTCCTGTCTGCTTTCTGGTCTTGACTCAAAGGACACTTTTTCAGGGGGGTTTCACTGGCCGATGGGTCTACAGCTACAAAGTCTCCACCCTAGAACACTTTAGCACCCCTCACTGCTTTATTTTTCTCCTTAGCACCTGTTGCTAATACAACTTTTTAAATGTGTCTTTTTACTGATTGTCATTTGTTCCCCAGTGTGTAAGCCCTATGAAGGCAGACATTTTTGTTTCTATTCTGTTTCCTCCTGTATCTCCAGAGCCCAGATGTAATCCTGGTTCATAGTTGGCTTTCAGGAGGTTTTTATTAAAAGAGTGGGTGAATCTCTAACTATTTGAAATGGAAGTGTTGCTGAACACCAGGGGTTCAGCCTAAGTCCAGTTGCTCCCTGGACAGAAAGTCAATCGCTGAGACAATGAGTATTGCCAGGGAAGAAAGCTTTATTGCTGGTGACATCAGCTGTGAGACAGAAGGCAAATCTTAAATCCATCTCTCCAACTGACTGAAGTTAGCAGTTTATATGGGAATTAGTCAGCAAGCAGCAGGTGGCCGGATGAGGGTTCTGTTGTCTCGATGTCCAGATGCCATGATCTTGAAAGTTCAGTTCCATGATACTCTCTGGGAGAAAAGTTGGGCTGGTTTCAGAAAGAAGACCTTTAGAGTAGAAGTAAAAGCATTTGGCTCAGAGGAAAAAGGAAAACCATGTCAATTAATACATCATTACATCATCTTCCCTCAATAGCAATAGCACAAGGATTGCAAAACCTTGGGACTATGGGATATTTCACACAGTAGAATCAAGGTGGCTTCTCCCTTCACACTCACAGCAAAAAGAGGTTCAGGGCTTTCTTGGGTCACAAGGAAGAGAGCTTTTTCTTTTATTCTCTAAGCTAGCACTGTTCACCAGGACCTTCTGTGATGACAGGGATGTTCTCAACCTGTGCAGACCAATGTGTCAGCCCCCAGCCACTGTGGCTTCTGAGCACTCCTAGTCTCCTAGTGCAGCTGGTGCAACAGAGAAAGTAAATCTTTAATCTTACTTAATTTTTTTTTTATTTATTTTTGAGATGGAGTTTTGCTCTTGTTACCCAGACTGGAGTGCAATGGCGTGATCTTGGCTCACTGCAACTTCTGCCTCCCGGGTTCAAGCAATTCTCCTGCCTCAGCCTCCTGAGTAGGTGGAATTACAGGCATGTGCCACCACACCCGGCTAATTTTTTTATACTTTTAGAAGAGACGGGGTTTCTCCATGTTGGTCAGGTTGGTCTCGAGCTCCTGACCTCAGGTGATCCATCCACCTTGGCCTCCCAAAGTGCTGGGATTACAGGCGTGAGCCACCATGCACGGCCACTTAATTTTAATTAATTTAAAGTTATAGAGCCACGTGTGACTAGCAGCTACTACCTTGGACAGCACAGGTGTAAACCCTGTTTCCTACATGGGCTCAGAGTCTGAGGATTCTGCCTGTCCTTCCCAACTTTTCATACATTCACCCCAGAATGCGTCCAGACAGGCCTCACTAACATACCCAATCTTTGTCACTGTTAGAATCCTCGTTTGCAAGCAATAGAAAGCAACTCTGGCTGATTTATGCAGAAATTGAACTTATTCAATTTATTAAAAGAGTATTGACTACCATGAATCTCCAGGAAGGGTAGAAAACCAGATAAAGAGGCTATGGAGCCAGGAATGATGTCAGAGATACAGCAGACATTTTTCTAGCCCTGACACTGCCACCCTCCTCCACCAGCAGCAAACCACGGGCATCATGAGTGCCAGGGACCCCTGACTGCTGGTCAAGACCTCCATGCCACCCGGGACGGTACCCTTACTGGATAAACACATTAAATATGTCATGCTGGACTGCAAATACGTCATGAGGTTGTGTTTGAAATGCACATTTTGGACAGCATGCCTGTTAGCCTAGTAAAGATTACTGTCTAGCATTGCTAGATATTAAGCAGAGAACACTCCAGCTCAAAGCAACCAGCAAAGCTAGACTTTTGTTGAGAAACAGAGGGAGGGAGGTTTTCATAATCAGTTATCACCCACCTTGGAAGATGAAATCAAAACTGAGCCATTTGGGCGCCGGATGCCCACCCATCAGGCACTCACGGTGATCGGTGCCAATGAGAAGCTGTCCATCAGAATGCACATTCTCTGGCCTGGCTGAGGTGTCTCACTTAGTAGCTGTTCCATTTTCTGGGGCTGCTGTAACAAATTGCCACAAACTTAGGTCACTTGCCACAGCGGTCGGTTGTTCTCTCACAGTTCCAGAGGCCAGAAATCCAAATCAAGGTGTGGGCAGGGCCGCGCTCCTTCCAGAGGCTCTGGGAAAGGATCCTCCCTGCCCCCCCTGTCTCCTGGTGACCGCAGGCATCCCCTGGCTTGCAGCCCCATCCCTCTTTCTCCCCTGCTCCCTGTAGGTTTTGTCGCTTCCCCATGTGTCCTTATGGAGGTCTTAAGTCGAATACGACTGCGTAGTCTTACTTTCCTCTGCACTATGGCATTCTATGCACAGATTCCTGAAGGACTCCCTCCGAGCACATAAACCCTTTCGCTACTGAGTCGAAGGGAGAGCCAGGGGTCCTGAAGGTGGCAAGGGGCTGCATCTGGAGGTTGAGGGCAGCGACAACCTAAAAAGCAATAGAGAGGAATCCCCATCAGCTGGGTTGGTCTTCACAGTGGGAGCTGGGCACACAGGCCCTCCTGTATTGCCTCTGACTTTTCCACTTTGAAATCTGCCCTGGAAATCTCTCCATATGGGTAGGAAGAGCACCGGCTGGCTTCTTTTCATAGCTGTGTTGTAATCCAGAGCTCACTGAAGGTGCCTGTTCAGCCAGCGCCCAGTGACTCTGATGGAAGGTCATGGGTCCGTAGTGTGCGGCGTGGCCCTCAGGCTGATCTGTGCCAACAAGGAGAGGCCAGGCAGAGCCAGGGGGCTGAGCCACAGAGTACATCCTTGGTCCTTCCCCTGGCAGCTCCTCTCCCCATCTTCTCTCCTTACTTAGGCACCTCATGGGGAGGGGGTTATTATTCATGGATTGTGGATGCTTCTGGGGCTGTGTGTTATGATGTTTTCACTTGCTGGCACACAGTTTGCTTTATAATTATTCATACAACCCATTATATATCTGATGTTCGTTAGTATGTATGTTATATTTTACAAACAAAAAACTCAGAAAATTAACTCAAGGTTAATAGGAATCAAAAAGCTTCATGGTCCAAAGGAATGAATCTCTAATGGGGAACTTTCTCAATGGTTGGGAGGGAGGGTAGACAGGTAGTGGAGCTGGCTGTTTTCCTCCCTTGCCCCTGACTGTCACATCATAGCACGTGGGGAATCCTCAGAATCCATGAGCGTCTTCAGGAAGCAGACAGAGTTAAATGCACCAGAGATTAATTGAGGACTGCAGTTGTGAAGGATAAAGAAAATATGGAGCAGGAGTGGGAAGGCTGAGCTTCAGGATGCAGTGCAGGTCTGGTCCCTGGAAAGGAGGATGGGAAGGAGGGAAAACTGGGCAGGAAGTGCCTGACTGCAGGAAGCCCTGGGAATTCTCGGGCAGCCAAGCAGGAAGTGCTACCACAGAGGTTGTCCATAGAGGAGCCTCGCATGGAGTCCCAGCAGCCACCCTGCACCTTGGCCATGCTTGGACACTGACCAGGTGCCTTCTGAAGGCCCCTGAGGACAGAGGCTGTGGTGAATGATTCTCCTTCTGGCGACTCCCTCTTGAAGGGACATTTACACAGCATTCTTCCATGGCTGCCACCCTATGCTGCCGCATAGAGCTCATCAGACTATACCTGCTGGTAGAGAGAGGGTGTATTAGTCCATTTTCACACTGCTGATAAAGACATACCCAAACCTGGGAACAAAAAGAGGTTTAATTGGACTTATAGTTCTACATGGCTGGGGAGGCCTCGGAATCATGGCAGGAGGCAAAAGGCACTTCTTACATGGTGGTGGCAAGAGAAAAATGAGGAGGAATCAGAAGCAGAAACCCCCGACAAACCCATCAGATCTCATGAGATTTATTCACTATCATGAGACTAGCATGGGACAGACCAGCCCCCATAATTCAGTTACCTCCCAGTGGGTTCCTCCCACAACATGCAAGAATCCTGGGAAATACAATTCAAGTTGAGATTTGGTGTCGACATAGCCAAACCATATCAGAGGGTGACTGCGTGAATTGGATGTTTGCTACATGCAGGCAAAGTCTAAGGAGTTTGTATATATTAACTCATTTACTCTTCAAACCACCCAGTGAAGTTGGTCCCATGATCACCATCCCCATTTCGCAGAGGAGGGAACCAAGGCACAGAAAGGTTAAGTGACTTGTCCAAGGTCACACAGCCAGAGAGTGAAGGAGCTGGAACAATGTTAACCCAGGACATCCAGATCCAGAGCCTAGCAATGCCTCAGCTTTATCTAGAAGGAAAAACTCACATGACCATTCAGGACTGAAGTCTCTTCCTCCCTCAGAAGCTCTGAACACATCCTATTGGTGTCTGCTAACATTACTGTGTTTTTGCTATCCTTATTTAAAAGGAGTTAATTGTGTTTATGTTCGGTGATAGTCGTCTTCCATCTCTGGTAATAGTACAAAGTTGTGTTTTTTACATAAAACAAGAAATTGATTATTGAAGTCTAGTTAATAGCATGCAGTCTAGAGCATTGAGATGTTTGCAACTTCCTTTGAAATGAATCACAAAAGAAGATGAATAGAGAGCTGGGAAGTGGACAGATATGCAATAGAGCAAACACAGCAGAATGTCACTTACGGAAGCGAGGCCGTGGGTAGGAGTGGGCACTGTACAATTGATCTTTCTCTATGGTTAACATTTTTCATAATAAAGTCTTGAAAAATAATCAAAATATTGAAAACTCAAGATGACGTGTGGGCATGGCAGTAATTCTGCATGTAGATTGAGCACGGCTGAAGTTTGGGAAAGACTGCGTACATCTGAGTGTGTCTATGTAAGAGCCAGGGAGTGCTTCCCCAGAATTGGCAGAGGAGATAGAAGAGTCTGAATGAACCAAGAGGCTCATAATGTTCCCTAGCACCTGAGCCAGCCACAGCCTCTGGGGATGATTCACCTGAACCAAGTCATCTCCGTTCTGCTGAACATCACAGCCACAACCTAAACAACCAGGGACATTGTCTGCAAGTACGTCGTCTACTATCCAGGACTTTGAGATATGAGTCATCTCCCCAAACCCAGGAATGCAAGCAAGAAACCAGGTCAGAAAATAAAGCAAGCAGCCTGTCTCGGCCCCACCTGCCAAAATCAGGAGGAAAATAAAACTTTCAGGAAGTTTTCTAGGTACCACACAGTGGACATGGAGCAGCCAGTAATGCTCAGCGTGCGGGTGGTGTTTGTTTAGGAGAGACAGCACATGAGTGCCAAATGCTGGGAGGCGGGAATATTCTGCAGCAACAAGGAATTAGTCTAGTCTTAAGAAATAACTGCCTTACCAATTGGTAAGCACAAAAACGCTACCAAATGCTGGTAGATGAACTCTGCCTAATAGCCACTGAGCGCATGCTATGGATCTACTACTCAGACTCCATTTCCCGGATTCCAGCCATAAGGATTTCTGCCATATCTGAGGACCACCTGTATTGTTATCAATACTTGTATTGATGTATTATTATCTCATCATTAGTAGTAATGCCATGAAACCATAAGAAGCTGACATTCATTATGTGCATTAGTTATGAACATGTGTTCATTTTATGCGTTAGCTATGAACTATGTTCGTAGCTAATGCATAACATAACGAATGCCCACTTCTTATGAATAAGGACTGTTAAAACCATATTAAGTCATTGAACATCACAGTCACCCTAAAATGCAAGTACTGTTATTATCCCAATTTTACAAACGAGGAGACTAAGGCAAGAAGAGATTAAGCAACTTGCTCAACTGTAGCCACAGGGCTACCGTTGGGCTTTGAATCCACGCATCCAGCTCCAGAGCCTGTCTCAGATTCTCCGCACTAAACTTCCTTATGCTCATCCACCTTCAAAGTCATGGTGTGCACCACCAGCCACACTTGTCGATGAGCTGAGAAACACTCCAGTGAGGTCACTGGAAGTCAGACAAGCTCTTGCTCTCATAGTCCAACAACCTGCTGCCCTCTTTGAGATGGTGGTGGGACTTCTTTCCTTAGAGGTTGGAAAAAGTCACAGATATCTATCTGCAAAGCCAAGGAAGGCTTCCTACTCAGGAACTTGCAGAGAGTGCCTTGGCAGAAGCAGATGAACTGAAGCAGTTTGATAGATGATCTCTAGTGAAAGAGTTGGTGGTCCTATTGGTCAGTAAATACTGAGTGGGAATAAGTCTTAAGCAGAAGTCCCAGAATGCCTTGTGCTTCACAGCCTGCCAGGGTGACCATAAAACCAGAGTGGAAGCCCAGCACGTATAATGCAGGACAGTTTCTTTCCAGAAAAGTGTTAGAATGAAGGGCCCATGAAGCATTTGGTGAAAGAGCCAGTGGTGTGATAACTCAACATTATTTTTCACTGTTATCAAGTCAAGAACTATCTTCTAGAACCACTGTGCATGGTTGAGCAGGTTGTGCATGGCAGGAGTTGGGCGGAAGGCTGCCAATCACACAGATGTCCAAGTCTGGAAGAAGTAGCCCTCACTCCTTCTTTCTGAAGGACACCTTGGAGCAATGACCTGGGTCAAGCTTGGGCACCCTCTACCAACAGGATCCACTGGTACAGGGGCCAACAATGGCCATTTCCTATTACCTAGGAGATTACAAGCGTGGAAGAGGCTGTAGATGACCTCCTGAATGTAGATGAACCATCCTGTTGTTGCATTATGCTGGTAGCAATCACACAGGCAGAAGGTCAGGGTGAGGGTTGATGAAGAGAGGAAAGCCATGCAGAGGAAGGCTGACTCATTCCCATGCACGTGGAAGAGAAATATGTTTTGTCTGTGACGTTTCCAGAAGCATCGTCTTCCCTCTGAGGCACACAGGCTCTCCCACCCTGCTGCACCTCCAGGACTTGGTGAATGAAAATGCACTCTTTGCTCATCTGTCCACACTGAAAGCAGTGGATTCTCTTCCTCTTCTCTCCTCTGTGGCCTCCCTTTGGTCACTGTGAGGCAAGAGCAGTGACCACGATGTGATGACTCACTGCCCTCTATGGACTAAGATGGGGGAAGGTCTGTGTGTGATGTAGGGACCCTCAGGAATAGAATATTCTATTTAGGGCCACAGATCTCAGTAGGGACATAACTGTCCCCACAGCCATGGAAGTGTTTGGCACATTTTCGGGACTGATTATTTTTCACAAGGATTAGGGCATACTCTTGCATTTCATGGTCAGAAGTCAGAGGTACTAAATGCCCTGCAATGTCCAGGACAGGCTCATGTGACAAAGAGTTGTCCTGGCAGTGGCTCACACCTGTAATCCTAGCACTTTGGGAGGCTGAGGCAGGAGGATCACTTGAGTCCAGAAGTTCCAGACCAGCCTGGGCAACATGGTGAAACCCCATCTCTAAAAAAAAAAAAAAAAAAAAAAAAAAATAATTTGCCAGGTGTGGTGATGCACACCCATAGTCCCAGCTACTCAGAGGATGAGGTAGGAGGATTGCTTAAGCCCAAGAGGTCAAGGCTTCAGTGAACTGTGATTGTGCCACTGCATTTCAGCCTGGGTGACAGAGTGAGACTCTATCTCAAAAAAAAAAAAACTGCCCTGTGTTATTCACAACTTGTAAATGTCCCATCAAACTAGAAGGGAAGCTGTACTGTAGTTTAACATCAGAACCATGAATTTTTCACAACTGTAAACTCAGGGTTAATCAGGGAGTATTTTGTCTTCGTTATAACTTTATAGAGAGTTGTTCCCCACACTGGAAAATGTCCTCAGCAGCTACTAAGTGTCAACCTGCATTCAATCTGCAGCATTTACAATGACTATGAAGAGGCATTTTCTCATGTGGTCATGCTCAAATGGCATGTTGAAATATGTCTCATTAAATTACAAATGCATTTTTACTTGATTTGATATCCAGTTAGAGCATTATACTAATCTTAGTAAAATTACCTTGTATGTATGTGACATTATCTGTGAATTCCATTTCAGCGTTGTAAAAAGGGAGCTTTAAAACATTCGTTAAGCAATGGAGATCTCATATCTGATAGGGCTGCAAACCACTGCTTTCAGAAACTTTCTGTTTGTTTTTCTCTTGTCACGGTTTCAGAAATTTGGTGCCATTTCATTGCTCCTGTTAGAACTCTTCCACATGAATTCTCACTTTTATGCATTCATTCATCACCTCTTTCTTGTGTGTGTACTGTATGCCAGGCACTGTTCTAGATGATGCAGTAGATCATCAAAACAGCTAAGGTCTTGCCGGCCATCTCAGTCAGTCAGGATCAGTTAGGGGATGCTGAGGTAACAAACAGCACCAGAATCTCAGCATCCTTCCACAACATGCCTCTATTGTTCAGGCAAAGACAGCAGTGGTGACTGTCCAGAGCAGGCATTCCCCATGCAGTGATGGCTCAGCATCCCAGATGGCCTTCATGTTGAGGCACCTACATTGTGGGCTTCCTGGGTAGGAGAAGGAGACAAGAAGAGTGTGCACTGACTCTTAAATGTTTCCAATCAGAGGTTACATCCATCATTCTACTCCCACATCACTGGCCAGAGCATGCCACATGCCCATACCACATATAAGGAGGCAGAGCATGCCCTCCTCCAATATGTCCAAGAAGGCAAGAGAAGTGGTAGGAGATCTGTGTCTGGTCATTCTCAACCTTCTCCCAAGCCCAAAGACATCTTTCAGGTATGGTGACTGCACCTGATAATGGCAGTTTCCATTGTATTTATCAGAGTATAACCAAGAGACAGAATCTTCATCAGTCATTTGTACAGAGAGATTTTAGCATAAAGGTGGTTAACTAGGCCGGGCACGGTGGCTCACGCCTGTAATCCCAGCACTTTGGGAGGCCGAGGTGGGCAGATCACGAGGTCAGGAGGGGAAACAGAGGCCTGGATGACACCCTGGAACTTGATGCATAAAACACCCACCATCCCTGGTGCTGAAGGAACAAAGAAAAGGTTGGAATTATCCCAACCTGGAAGCTTATAGATGCCCTGTGGGTCTGGGAGCCCCTCCAAGGAGAGCTTGCTGCTCAGCTATTATAGATGCCCTGTGGGTCTGGGAGCCCCTTCCGAGGAGAGCTTGCTGCTCAGCTGTTATAGATGCCCTGTGGGTCTGGGAGCCCCCTCCGAGGAAAGCTTGCTGCTCAGCTGTTGCTGCTCCTCCAGATCTGGGCGTGGAAGCCAGGCCTCCGAGGTGGTGGCATGGGCTGGCTGATGGTATTGTCCATGAGAGAGTGAAATGAGGCTGATTCTGCAAGTGCTGGAGAAACTGTGAACTGGATCCAGTTGCTGCTGAGGAAAGGACCTGATGCTGTGGGGTGAAGCATTACTACCCTAATGCTCATGGAAACAGCAAGAAGACAAGGAGCCCAGGAAGAAGAGATGAAGGAGCAAATGCCTCCTCTTCCTCCAGCCTGGAGGCCTCCTAATTTTCCTTACTGGAAGAGCCTACAAGAAAACAGCGGGTAAATCAGACATATGCTGATTTTGGAGGGTCACAAAACAGAGCATGGAAAGGTGGATTTGGAGCCCAGAGATAATAACTGCCTTCCACGATGTTTACTTTTGTAGATGTGCTGATCTGTATGCTTCCTGTGTCTCATTTCTACAAAACAAAATGCTGTAATTGTTCTTGGCCTATGCTGCCACACTCTGCTTATGGTTACCCTAAGTGTGCTGGGAAATGCAGCCTCTATCTTCCCAAGACCATCGCCTTGATTCTGCAAAAGTTTCAAGGGCTGTAAATAGGAAAGTGACATTTGGGCCGAATATGAAGCATGTATTAACTTCATCTTCACTTTTGCAGCTGGTTCAGTGTCAAGAATATTTTATGATCCCAAAGAAAAGAAAAGGATCTTCAGTAGTTTTCAAAAGTGGATTGTGGGTTTTGTTTCCAAGGAGTATTAGGCTTAGAGCAAGTTTTAGCAAAGGGAGAAACAAAATTCAACACCTGGTAGCAGAAGAAACATCAGTCCATTTAGAGATTTTTTGAGGTTTCCAGTTTTTCCTCTCTATCTGTATTTCTGTCCATACATGTGTGTATGTGTGTGCATGTGTGTGTTGAGTGTGTGTGTGCGTGTGTGTGCATATGCAAGTGTGTGTGCGTGTGAGTACATGTGTATGCATGTGCCTGCATGTGTGTGTGCATGTGTGCATTGTATGAGTACGTGTGTGTGCATATGCCAGTGTGTGTGTGCGTGCATGTGTGCATTGTGTGTGTATGCATGAGCCTGCATGTGCTTGTGTGCATGTGTACATATGCAAATGCATGTGTGTTCATGTGTGTGTGCGCATGTGTATGTGTGTGATTAAAGGTAAGGGTGTTTTGCCAGCAGGCTCAGAAAGAGAAGAGTGAGTCTCTGCATATGCAAGACTCATTTGCCAGTTCACTGGCCTGATTCATGAATGCAGCCTCTGTTTACTTTCCTTTGTGCTCCTTGGGGATGAGAAAGGTATCAAGAGCACAGAGGGAAACGGACTAAAAAATTTCCAGGCAAGGGTCATCTCTGCCACATTCTCCATCTCACTCCCCAAGTGTCTAGGTTGTCATGGACCTGGCTTGTTTCCATTTTCATTCCATTCCATAGAGAGAGAGACAGAGAGAGAAAGAGAGAGAGAGAACAGCAGCTTTGAATCACAAATTGTATCATCTACACAGAGAAGCGGGGGATTATGAATCAGGGAGTCCAAAAGACCAGTGGTTTCTCTGTATTTTCAAAAATATTGTTTGCATCTAATTGTTTTTATTTATAGTCAGAAATACGTCAAAGGACCTGGGTTGCTGTCAGCATTTTTCCTCCTACTTTCCACGATTCCACTATCAGTACAAATGCCATTGTCCCTGAAATCTCACTGTCCTGATAAATTAACTGTCACAGCCTAGGTGGAAAAAATAAAAACAGCATGAGGTAATGAAACAAGCAACTACCTTGGAGTGAGAAAGCCTCCGCCAGAAAGCCCGCCTTCAAACCCTAGATCTGCAGCTTAGTAACTAAGCAACCTCGGGAAATGCAGAGTGTAGCTCTATGAGGAGTTTCAGTTTCCTCTTGTAGACAGTTCTCTAACCTGGAATGCTGGATGTGGAGCCAGCTGGGGTTGTTGATTCCCTCCTTGCTTGGTGCTCACATTTCCAGGGCTGCAGATTCAAGTGCTGGTAGCAAGACAAGAGGGAATTGTGGGGACACCAGTAACTGGAGACCACTGAGCTGGTCATACCAGCTACCAAAAGCCATGGTGGCACATTTCTTCCCAACTCTGCATTCAGTGACTTTGGGGTGGCAGCATGAAATCACGAGTGTTTATACTACAGGCACTGGCAACAGGAATTGGCAAATCGACAAATGCTCGAAGCAAAGAAGCTGCACGGGGCTGTTTGTTAGAGGCTCGGCCAGGATGAACCAATGGGCCATAGGCGCTGCAGAACTTAGATCTCTGCCACTGACTGGCACCACAGAGCTTAGATCCCTGCCCTTGACTAGCACTGCAAAGCCTAGACCCTTGCCATCAACTGGTGCCACAAAGCTTAGATCCCTGCCACCAACTGGCACTGCAAAGCTTAGATCCCTGCCACCGACTGGCACCGCAAAACTTAGATCCCTGCCACCGACTGGCACCGCAAAGCTTAGATCCCTGCCACCGACTGGCACTGCAGAGCTTAGATCCCTGCCACCGACTGGCACTGCAAAGATTCGATCCCTGCCACCGACTGTGCTTCTAAGCTTAAATCCTTGCCACCGACTGGCACTGCAAAACTTAGATCTCTGCCACCCACTGGTGCTGCAGAGCTTCGATCCCTGCCACCAGCCCCCAGACAGCTGTCCTTTCCTCAGTGCCTCCCCCTAGGACTTGACCCTGAGCATCTGAATTCCATTTCATTTAGGCTTAATTTTAAATTGACCTTTATTCTTTGCATAAAAGAAAGTTAATGGCCAAGGGAGTCTTAGATGATAGTTTTCTTAACTAATGAGACCTTTTACATCAGGAGACCTCTACAGAACCAGCAAGATGGCTTATCCAAGTCACTTAGCCTCAGCTGCCTCATCTGTAAGACATAGGCAATACCTTCATTCACTCAAGAAAAAAGTCATTGAGGTCTTAATATGTCAAGCATTGCTGGAAGGTAGAATTGGGCGGGATGATTTTTTAAAGTAACTTTGTCTTCAGAAAAACAGGAAGATAAGTTCTGCACATTCACTGCCATCCTCAGCTGACTGCACTGCATCAGTCAGACGTAAAAACCCACAGTGGGGATTCTCTGAACTGACCTCAGACCGCCATGAGGCACAGCCTGTCAGCTAACCCGTCAGCCTCTTGGACGCTCTCCACGTCTTCTGCAACTTGCTGGGGTCACCTTGACCTTCAGTGACCTATTAAAGTGGGTTTGGCCATGCACAGTGGCTCACACCTGTAATCCCAGCACTTGGGGAGGCCAAGGCAGGTGGATCACCTGAGGTCAGGAGTTACCAGCCTGGCTAACATGGTGAAACCCCGTCTCTATTAAAATTACAAAAAATTAGCCAGGGGTGGTGGTAGGTGCCTGTAATTTCAGATACTCAGGAGGCTGAGGCAGGAGAATTGCTTGAACCCGACAGGTGGAGATTGCAGCGAGCCAAGATTGTGCCACTGCACTCCAGCCTGGGCGACAGAGCGAGACTCTGTCTCAAAATAATAATAATAATAATAATAATAATAATAATAATAATAATAATAA
>NC_045443.1:126714147-126754008 GCF_002776525.5 Piliocolobus tephrosceles | reverse complement strand
AATAATAATAATAATAATAATAATAATAATAATAATAATAATAATAATAAAATTAAATAAAAAACAAATAAAGTGGGTTTCCCTCCCACTTTTAATAGAATGCAATATCTGTCCTGTCCAGTATATTGCAGATTTCTGCCAAGGTGGGACTGAACATAGAAGAAGGTTTCCTGCCCTGCATCTGCTGAGAATTCCTGTGTTCCTTCATTTTCCCGCAGACCACACAGAGCCACCGGGAGGTGGAACTGTGCTGATGTTCAACACGGTCGCCCATGTGAGCAGTAGTTGTTCTTGGTGGACTGAAGGGTCCACTTGTGGCTCCTCAATCTGGCCTGGGCTTCCCATGACTCAGAGGCTGGCTTCTGTGAGGGGGCATCTGAAGGGCTAGCATTCCGGGAGCATAGGTAGAAGCTCTTTCATGACCTGGCACGAGAAAGCTCAGACTTCTGTCAAATTCTATTGGCTGAGTGCAGGGGTCCAAAGGAAAACTTCTGCTTTGCCCTCTGAAGTTTTGCTGAAAAAATCAACTCAAAAAAGGCAGGTTAATAGGAGAAAATGGCATAAAAATTAATTAGCGTGCATGGAGAGAAAATCGCAGAGTGGTTATCCCCGACCTGACACAATAAGGCGTACGGATGGTTATACACCCTTCTTCTTAGGGGAAAGGAAGATGGGAGAATGTGGATGATTTTAGAGGGGTAATGGTTTTTAGAGAAATTCAATGGGCTTGAGGAATGTACAGTGACCTGGGGCAAAGTCTGTCGGACCTGCACGGCAGGAAATGCTTTGTAACCAAAGTCTGTCCAGCTGTGTTAACAGAGTTCCATCTTTCTTCCTGCAATATGAATTCAGTAGATAAAAACTCAGGGAACGCACCAGAGGCTAATATTTTCTTCCTGTGGGGAGCAGACTTTAGGCAGAAAAGGGAACATCAGAGAAATTTATCCTGTACTTTAAGGGAGACAGAGGATTGAGAGAGGGTAGGAGGGTGATGGTTGGAAGGTCAGAGAGACCTTGAGGCTGCTGCTTCAGTTCAGCACGTGAAGGGAGCATATTTTGAGATGTCAGTTTCTGAGCCCCAACGCAAGCAACTCACTAAGGCCAGCCCAGATGCAAGGCGAGGGCATTAGACTCCACCTCTTCAGTGGGATGTAATAAGGTCACTTTGGGGAGGACGAGAGCAGGCAGGAGAGACTCTTGTGGCCATCTTTGGAAAATGCAGTCTGCCACGTACGTTCACCTCCCAGAGTCTCAACGTTCTTTATCCAGAAGAAAAGGAGATGTAATAACACCAACCTCACAGGGCTGTTGTGAAGAACAGTGGAGTTAGTGGAATTAAAATACTGCTTTATCTTACTGTAAGACTCGCTTCTTGGTAGAGACCCTAGAAAAACAGGCATGTGTGCACAGTAGGTAGGCACAAGGACATTTGTCACAGGGCGTGGGTTGAAAAAGCAAAATACATGAGAATGCAAGCTCTGTGATCCATTTCATCATCATCATTACTACCATTTTTACAAATTTTGATGCCTAGTTGTTCCAGCACCACTTACTGAAAAGGCTGTCAAAAGACTTTGGCTCCATTGAGTTGCCTTTACTCCTTTGTCAAAGGTCAGTTGACTACATTTATGCAGGTCTGTTTCTGGGCTCTCTTTTCTGCCCTATTCATCAATTTATCTGTTCTTTCAGCAATACCACATTGTCTTGGCTATTATGGCTTTCCAGGCAGTCTTGAACTTGAGTCATGTCAGTCCTCTGATATTATTCTTCTGGGTTGCATCCTCACAAAAACTGAAAGTGGGCCACAGAACCGAATGTAAAAATGCAAAATGATAAAATTCCTAGAAAATAATATAGGAGAAAGTCTAGATATCATCGTGGTTGGTGATGACTTTTCAGATACAACACCAAAGGTGCAATCCATGAAAGAAAGAATTGATCACCTAGAATTTATTAAAATTAAACACTTCTGCATATGCAGTTTTTGTTTGCAATACAAGCTTTCAACTTGAGGGAAATCAGAATGTCACTCAAAAATATGTGTTTTTGCCGTAAGAATTATGTTGAGTTAAAGGAAATTAACAAGAAACAAAGGTAGGAAAAGTTCTCTCTGCCCTCTCATTTGATACCTAAATGGACGAATATAAACTCTCCTTTACTGGAGATGACGCTAGACGATGATTAGCCCAGAGTTGACACAGAAAAAATCTGCAAACAAACCTTTCTCCATTAGTTTCCCCCAAATATTTACCTTTCTGTAGTTTCTCAATCATCGGAGGCCTAAGGCTATTTCCTTTCTCCTGTCATTTCTCTATAAAATTATTGTTCTTCGTGGAAGATGCTACATACACTCGAATTTTAGTCATCTCTTGGAGTTCCTCATTCCTAAGTTTCTTCCATGGATATAGGTGATGTAAGTGTTCATAAATTTTTATGTTTGTTTTTTTAAAAAAGAAAAAGAAAAATACATAAGAATGTCCATTCATTTACAGAGTCCCCTCATCTGTCTAATAACAGAGAGTCATAGAAGCTGTGTCATGGGGCTTGAACGAATACATTTACAAACAGGACTAAGAATAGTGGTTCTCAACCAGGGGTGCTCTTGCTGCCCAGGGGTTCTTTAGCAATGTCTGGAGACAATGTTGGTCATGACCACTGGAGAGAGGGATGCTGCTGGCATCGGGAGGTGGAGGCCAGGGGTGCCGTTCAGCAGCCTACACTGCCCCGGGCAGCCTCCTACAGCAAAGAACTCTCCAGCCCCAAATGTGGACAGGGCAGGGGCAGAGAAATGCTGGCCAGGACCAGTGCCTGGCACATGGCAAGAGCAACTTGGTTGGATTGTTTTTAAAATGATTTCCTATCAGACTGCTCATCAGTGACTGTGAGAAGACAACTGAGATCTTATGACCCAGGCCACATGGTGGACAGTTTTGAGGACAAAGAAAAGAGAACATTCACTGAATGCATTATTTCCTCTGACCCAGGAAAGGACTGAAAGTGAAAATTTGAGGTTGTGTAAAAATGTTGTTTTCATTTTAAAATAACAGAGCTTCCTGGGAATTTGAATTTCTGATTTTAGAAGAAAATAGGCTATAGAATATAGACTATATACGGAATCTTCTGGTATAAATGATTCCAGAAACACCAGAATATCCCCGTTCCGTGTCATAACTAAGAGGTCCACTGTGGCTGACAGGGAAAGAGACTCAGACTTTCTTCCCGAAAGCACTGTCGCTCAGCCTCAAGGAGTGCTGGTAGCAGCCCTTAGCTGCTTGGGGGTTCCTGTGTTTTGAGCTGAGTCCTGCTCTTTTTCGGGTAGCCCCAGCTATTAACAAAGATGGTGGTGGTTCAAGGGTCTGACCACTTTCACCAAAGTGGGGCTCCTCCCCATGCATGCAGTCTTTGCTCCAGACCCCTCCGGTGAGCTGGCAGAAATGTTGCTGAGTCTTCCTCTTGATCCAAGAGCTCCTGCTGCCTTCCTGGGTCCTTCCCTTCCTCCTTCACAGATGTTACGGCCTAATGGGACTTCTGTCTCAGCCTCTGCTCCCGAGACCTCACGATCGCACTGTGGCATGCGAGGGACATGAGGGCCGACTCTGGACCCGGAACGGCCTGGATTCCAATCCCAGACCCAAGGCATCCTAACTGTGTGAACTTTAGCAAGTCACCTAATCTCCTCGTGCCTCAATTTCTCATCTGCACAATGAGGATTGTGGTAATGCCTACCTTGCTGGGTTATTGTCAAAATCAAACAACTCAGTGCATGTGCACAGCTGGGAAGGCTGCCAGGTAGACAGTTGTCCTCGATGGCAGGTTTAACACCTCTGATCTAAGAAGCTCCCACTGCACGCTGGCTCTCCGCTGAGTTTCCAGCTAGCCTCCTCTCCATGCAATGCAGGCTCTAAGAACTGAAAGCAGGCTCTAGGGACTGAACGGCTGACTATATTTGTCTGCACAGTTGATTGCAGTTTCCTAGGGTTCCCATAAAAAAAAGTACCAAGGAGCAGGTGGCTTACACAACAGAGCTTCATTTCCTCACAGTTGCAGATGCTGGAAGTCAGAGATTAGGTATCTGCAGGTTTGGTGTCTCCCTGGCCTGTGGGTGGCTGCTTCTCACTGTGTTCCCCCATGGCCGTTCCCCTGTGCGTCCCTGATGCCTCTCTGCTCTGAGTGCCCTGATGCCCCAATCTCTTCTTAAAAGGAAACCAGGCCAAGCGCAGTGGCTCATGCCTGTAATCCCAGCACTTTGGGAGGCCAAGGCAGGCAGATCACCTGAGGTCCGGAGTTTGAGACCAGCCTGGCCAACATGGCAAAACCCTGTCTCTACTACAAATACAAAAATTCGCCGGGCATGGTGATGCTCACCTGTAGTTCCAGCTACTTGGGAGGCTGAGGCAGGAGAATCACTTGAACCCGGGAGGCAGAGGTTGCAGTGAGCCAAGATTGCGTCACTTCACGCCAGCCTGGGTGACAGAGTGAGACTCTGTCTCAAAGGAAAAAGGACAGCAGGCATATTGTGTTAGGGGCCCATGTTAGTGACCTCATTTTTACTTAACCACCCCTATAAAGACCCTGCCTCCAAATACAGTCGGATTCATTTGAATTTAGGGAGGGAACCAAATTCAGCCCACAATAGGCTCAAGTTGCCTCTTTTTCCCTCTGCACATGGAGCATCCCTGCTGACCCGAAACCCATCTGTGGCATGTCCCTGCTCCCGGCTGCAGCATGTCCTCCTCCAGGGCATCCATTTAAAACCGTGTTCAGCGTGTCCTCCAGGGAGTCCATTTAAAACTGTGTCCAGCGTGTCCTCCAGGGCGTCCATTTAAAACTGAGTCCAGTGTGTCCTCCAGGGCGTCCATTTAAAACTGTGTTCATCGTGTCCTCCAGGGAGTCCATTTAAAACTGTGTCCAGTATTGAAGGCACCCCTCCTAAGGAAATCTCAACTGCACAACCCCTACTATGCCCCAGTTCAGCAGGAAGCAGTTAGAGTGGTCATCGGTCAACCTCCCCAACAGCACTTGGGTTTTCCTGTTGAGAGCGGGGACTGAGCAACAGGACTAGCTGGATTTCCTAGGCCGACTAAGAATCCCTAAGCCTAGCTGGGAAGATGACCGCATCCATCTTTAAACACGGGGCTTGCAACTTAGCTCACACCCGACCAGTCAGATTGTAAAGAGAGCTCACTAAAATGCTAATTAGGCAAAAAGAGGAGGTAAAGAAATAGCCAATCGTCTATTGCCTGAGAGCACAGTGGGAGGGACAATGGTCGGGATATAAACCCAGGCATTGGAGCCAGTAACGGCCACCCCTTTTGGGTCCTCTCCCTTTGTATGGGAGCTCTGTCTTCACTCTAATGAATCTTGCAACTGCAAAATAAATAAATAAGTAAAATAAAATAAAACTGTGTCCAGCATGTCCTCCAGGGCATCCATTTAAAACCATGTCCAGCATGTCCTCCAGGGCATCCATTTAAAACTTGCTTATCTCTTGGCCGAAGAATGTGTGTTGTTCATTAACAGATATACCTGAGTTAGGGAAAGTTGTTTTCCAATAAATAGCCTAGTATAATGAGCCAAAGTTCTCCTCTGATTAATTAGCCCAGTGTGGCACTGGCTACAGGACACTGAGCTTCAATTTTCTTGTCTGGAAAATAGGGGTAAGGGTACTAATCTAATAGATATGTTGTGAGGATTAAGTGGAATAAGTTATCGACCCTCAGTACAGTACCTTGCATGTAGCAAACAATGAATATTAGTCACTACTATTATTGTTACCACTATTATTAATGTTATCTTTGGTTTTTTGTTTTGTTTTTGTTTTTGTTTTTTGAGGCATAGTTTCACTCTTGTTGCCCAGGCTGGAGTGCAATGACACGAGTCTCAGCTCACTGCAACCTTCGCCTACTACGTTCAAGCGATTCTCCTGCCTTAGCCTCCCAAGTGGCTGGGATTACAGGCGCCACCACCACAACTGGCTAATTTTTTTGTATTTTTAGTAGATACAGTGTTTCACCACGTTGGCCAGGCTGGTCACAAATTCCTGGCCTCAGGTGATCCACATTTTTAATCCAAGATCGAGACTAAGTACAAAAAGGCACTACCTAACTTGGAAATTGGATGCAAGCATTCCCGTAGGATGTCTACTCCTGCCAAGTTTGAGGGGGAAAAAAAGACAGAAATTCAACATCCGTAGCTTTAGCTCTTGAAAAAAAAAAAAAAGGAAAGAGAGAAATATTAGAAGAACATAAATTTAACCAAGAATGTTGGTGATATTTAAATAAGATTTAAATTCATACAGCATTTAAACAGAAAAGAAGGAAATGGCATTAAATTCACATAAGTGCCGGATTACGCACACTAGAGCCAGAAATATTAACTGTATCCCCATAACGGAACAGTGCGACTGGCTGGAAATGGATTATGAAAGAAGTTCAAGAATTTTAATAGATCATCCCTTCAAACCATCAGCATTGTAAAATGGTAGTTAATAAATTATTTGACATGTACAGTTAGTCATATTTTAACAAGAAGTAATGAACAGGTCTTGCCAGCTCACCTAGACCGTTACATTTCTCCAGTTCATCTCCCAGAGGGGGAGTTTGGAATGTCTAGCAATCTAATACAATGAACAGAGCTATGAAGGAAGGATGGATGTCAGAATATGCTGGAAGAAGTTCTGCTCCATCCAGCTGTTGCAGGAACACATCTCAGGTTGTCTCTCCAGACCAGGATGGAGTTGGGGCCAGGTCCACTCATGGGGGACTAGGCTTGTGTCTTCCTAAGCTCACCTAGGCTCAGGAACCTGGGTCCCAAGAGCCTAGGTGAGCTTAGGTGAGGTCCCCAGAGCCCAGGTGAGGATAGGTAAGGTCCCCAGAGCCTAGGTGAGCTTAGGTGAGGTCCCCAGAGCCCAGGTGAGCTTAGGTGAGGTCCCCAGAGCCTAGGTGAGGATAGATAAGGTCCCCAGAGCCCAGGTGAACTTAGGTAATATCTCCAGAGCCCAGGTGAGGATAAGTAACGTCCCCAGAGCCCTGGTGAGCATAGGTGAGGTCCCCAGAGCCCAGGTGAGCATAGGTAAGGTCTCCAGAGACCAGCCTGATGGAAAATCACAGTGGCATCTTCAGTTGTGTTCATTAGACAATGACATTCTATTTTTGCCTAGGAGACACACAGGAATTTTCTTCCCTCTCATAAAACAATGTGCTTTTCCTGAATTATCTTGGAAACACACGGCTCCCTCCCTTTCTGTTTTCTTCACTTTTGGGTGGAGACATGACTCGAGAGAAACATTTCTCTATTAGAAGAGTGGTGAGATAGACCATAAATAAAGCTGGTCAACTCTGGAGTCAAAAAGACACTGTGGGGTAGGAAGGACTGGAACCCTCAGCACCACTCTGCCCCATCAGGGCCAAGTCAGATCGGAGGCTCCGTTTCACCAGTGTCTGAATTCTCAAGCGGTGCTAGAAATCTAAATTTCTAAGGTGAAATCATTAAAGTTTTGAATGTTGACTCAATTTTCTCCATTCTGCAACCCGTTTTATTGACTTTTTTTTTTTCTTTTTGAGACAGGGTCTCACTCTGTCACCCAGGCTGGAGTGCAATGGCACCATCTTGGCTCACTGCAGCTTCCACCTCCTGGGTTAAAGCAATTCTCCTGCCTCAGCCTTCCAAGTAGCTAGGACTACAGGTGCATGCCACCATGCCTGGCTAATTTTTTAAATATTTTTAGTAGAGACGGGGTTTTGCCATGTTGGCCAGGCTGGTCTCAAACTCCCGACCTCAGGTGATCCTTCCTCTTCGGCCTCCCAAAGTGCTGGGATTATAGGTGTGAGCCTGTGCCCAGCCCTTTTCTTTCTTTTGAGAAGTCAGCTCACCTATGAGGATTCAGTCTGAGTTAGAAATGGAAGACCTGAGAGAGAACAAGCCTCCTATTAAAGACATCCTGGCCCCTGAAGCAAGGAGAACTGTGGCCAGACCACAGATGATTAGCCACCAGAGCTTGTGCCATTCAGCTTTTTAATCAGATTTAAGGACTTTTGCTGGTGGCAGATACTAACGACACAAGCAGCTCCCACTCATAACCGGACCTGGGCCCACGTTTCTCCTCAGGGCCATCGGTCACCCTGGAGACTGAAGCTCATAGCGGCTGCTCTCATGCATGGACTGACTGCCTCATCGTGCAGGTGAAAGCGGCCTGCATTGGAAATGCTCTTTACAATGTTTGAACAACCAAGTAATTTCTGCTGTGCTTTTCCTCACACCCCTCTAAGTGCTAAAAGGAGGTTTTTATCCTCTAAAATGGCAGAATGCAAGAGAGCCCTCCTGTGAGCCGGAGGCCACAGGCGCCCGCTTGGGCTGGATCTGGTCTATACCCCTTCCCTGCCCTCCGTGTCCTGGGGAAAGGTTACGTGGTATCTCCAGGCTCTGCTTCCTCACCCGTGAAATGAGGACAGTAACAGTGCCTGCTGGGGTGGCTGTGAGCGCTAGGTGAGATGGGCAGGAAGCGTGTTCAACCTCCAGCCCTGACACATGTTAGGGGCTCAACAAGCAGGGGTCCTAGCCCCTCACGTCCCCCTCTAAGCTTAACCAGCAAGGCCTCTGTCAGGGAGGACACCCCAGTCAGGGAGGACGCCCCAGTCAGGGAGGATGCCCCAGTCAGGGAGGACATCCCCGGTCAGGGAGGACACCCCCGGTCAGGGAGGATTATCCGGGGCTCTGGGGTGTGTCCTCCACTCCCTCCTGGAATTCGTTTTCTGCAGCTGTGATAACAAATCATCACACACAAACCCATCAGCTTTGTGAGATGATGGACACCCATGTATTCTCTTCCAGTTCTGAAGGTCGAAAGTCTGAAATCAGCTTCACTGGGCCGACATCAAGGTGTTGGTAGGGCTGCCCTCCCTCCAGAGGCTGTAGTGGGGAATATGCTTCCTCGCATTTTCCAGCCCCCAGAGCTGCCTCCTTCCTTCCCTGGCCTCTGCCTCCATCTTCCAGCGTCTTGTTTCTGTGGTCACAGGACCTGCTTCTCCTGCTGCAGTCAAATCTCTCCCTGCCTCCCTCTTATAAGCACAGTCAACTCCACTTAGGGCCCACCCAAGTAATCTAGGATGCTCTCCCTATCTCAAGACCCTTAATTTAAATACTGGAAACAGCCAAGACATGGAAACAACCTAAGTGTCTCTCAGTGAATGAACGGATAAAGCAAATGTGGTATCTATACACGGTGGAATACTATTCGGCCTTAAGACAGAAGAAAATCTTAGCATTTGCAACAACGTGGATGGACCTGGAGGACATGATGCTAAGTGAACTAGAACAGACACAGAAGGGCAGATCCTGCATGATATTGCTTATATGTGGGAAAAAGCCCAACTCATAGAAACAGAGTCGAATGGGGGTTTCCAGGAACTGGCAAGTGGGGGAGATGGAGAGAGGTTGGTCAAAGGACAGAAAGTTTCAGTTATGCTGGTGAATACATGATGGGGTCCTAATGTATAGCATGACTCCTCTAGTTAATAATACCGTATGGTAGACTTAGGATTTGCAAAGGCAGTGGGTCTTCCATGTTCTCACACTTACACACTATTGATGGGAATATAACATAGTATGGAAAATTAATTATGGAAAACAGTATAGAGAATTCTCAAGGAACTAAAATTCACTACAGCAATCCCACTACCAGTATCTACCCAAAGGAAAAATGATCAGTACATTGAGAAAACACCCGCACTCATAATTTAGACACACACATTTTCATAACATTTATATACAATGTACATAAATATATAATTCACATTTATATACAATGTAAATAATATGTATAAACATACTATATATTGTATATATAATACAGTAATTTTGTATATAATACAATTTTGTATTACATATTATATATTATATGTTGTGTATTATATTGTGTATATATAATATAAATATACAATATACTATATATACAATATATAAATATACAATATATTTATATGCAATAAAATATTTTTCAGTTATAAAGAAGAATGAAGTCACCTCTTTTGCAGCAACATGAATGGAACTAGAGGTCATTATTTTAAGTGAATCAACTGAAAAGCAGAAAGTCAAATACCACATGTTGGGAGCTAAATACAGTGGACACATGGACAAAGAGCGTGAAATAATAGACACTGGATGTTCAGAAGGGTTGGAGGTTAGGAGGAGTTGAGGAATGAGAAATTACCTAACGGGTACAGTGTACATTATTTGGGTAATGTTTACACTAGAAGCCTGGATTTCACTGCTGTGCAATATATCCATGTGACAAAACTCCACCTGTACCCCCTAAATATATACAAATTTTAAGAAATATCTTACACACACACACACACACACACACGTGACTATGTGAGGTGATGGATATGTGAGCTAACTTGATTTGTAATTATTTCACAGTCTACATGTGTATCAGAACATCATGTGGTACACCCTAGATTGATGCAGTTTTGTCTGCCAAGTACTTATTTGCCAATAAAGCTGGGAGGGGAAAAGATCCTTAATTTGGTCACACCCACAAAGTCACTTTTGACGAGTAAGATAACGTTTACAGATTCCAAGGATGAGGATGTGGATATCTTTGGAAGCTATGATTTAGGCTCCCACACTCCCCCAAAGATATATCCCAATTCTTGTTTAGGATGAAAACTAAAGGACTCATTGCCTTCCCCCAGGAAAGCTAGGAGACAAAAGACAAGAGAACAAAGTCCTTCCATTGAACTTGGTTCTTCCCATCAGCGCTGGCATGGAGGAGCCATCCTACACCGGGCAGAAGTTGAGAGCCTGGGCTCTGGGGCCAGACTCCCAGGGCTGAATCCTAGCTCTGCCCTTCCTGGTAGAGGAACATAGGCAGGCTCCCCTGCTCCCAGCTTCCTCATCTGGAATGTGAGAATGGCAGTGGTGCCGAGCGCTGTGGTTGTTCTGAGGATGAAACGAATCCACGTTTGGATTCCCTGAAAAGCAGAACCTGTGATGTGCCCTTCAGAGTAGGTGGTTTATGTGGGGAATGATCTCTGGATGCAGAATGAGGGAATGAGCAGGAAGACAGGACACATTTCGGAAAACCAGCAGGAGGTGCATCACTGAGCTAGCACGCGTGCTGAGCAACTTCTGTGGAGTCCCATTGAGCCCCTCTAGGGAACTCTGCAGGACGGGCCTCAGAATCCACCCCGTGCCTGCCGGGGAAAGTGGTCTGCACATGCGCTGTTGAGGACGTTCTCAGGATACACCCGCGTGGGAGTGAGGAGAGTAGGAGCGGAAGAGGAGGGGCCTAGCAAGGTCGGCTTCCGGTGCAGCACAGTCAGCTCCCTGAGGAGCTCTTAAGAGTGAGCTGTGCTGTGTGTGGGTCCCTCCTTGAGGCAAAGAGCCTGGGCTTCTCACCCCACCAGGCAGTCACTGGGCAGAGAAGCGGGGTGAGCAGGACATAACTCCCAGGTAACTCTGAGGGACACAGCTCCACTCACCTAAGGGCAGTCTGCTATGGAAGATGTGGCAGGAGCCGACACATGCAGCCCCTGGGGAGGAGTCCACCAACCTAGCCACAGGGACCCCAGGAAGCCTGGGTACTCAGAGAGCACCTATCATAACAGTACCTGCTATACTTAAAAGCAACTGCCAATATCTGCTTCATACCAGGACCTCCTCCCCATAGTAAGTGACCTCTACCAGCCAGGGTGCTTCCCTTTCCTCCTTCTTGGGCCATGCAATGGGATGAAAGCTCACCTTCCCCTCGCCTTTTCTCTCTCACCTCTTCACAGGTTTCTGACAGATGTGACTACGTCTTTGTCAATGGGAAGGAAATGAAAGGCAAGGTGAACGTGATGGTGAACTTCACCTACCAGCACCTGAGCAGCCCCCTGGAGATGACGGTGTGGGTGCCCCGACTTCCGCTGCAGATAGAGGTCTCAGACACCGAGCTCAATCAGATCAAGGGCTGGCGAGTGCCCATCGTCTCCAGCAGGAGGTGGGTGTGCCCCTCAAACTCCATGACAGACTAAGAAGGAAGTGTATAGGGTGGCAAATTCGGACATGATTGGGTCTGAGGATGCATGTGGTACCCTAAGGACCAAGTCTTCCTCCACCACTCAGCTTTGATTTGCTCTGTGTTGGCTTCATTCTCTATCAGTGTTTTTTGGGAGGTTCCAGGCTTTCATCCTCTCTTCTCTGCAACTCCAGCAGGAAGTGCCTCCTCTCCTTCCCACTAGTTCCAGCAAAGTCCTGGATTTAAGTCTTATCCTCACGGGATTTTGTGGCCTCCCTTATGTAGTTACTGTAGCCAAGGCCCTGGAACACACTGAGTGGCTGGACTCCCCCAGCTAGAGCCAGAGGAGCTAGACGAAGAGGTGCACCAAGGCTGAATGAATGGACAAATTCTAGGAGGAGGGAAAATTGATGCTGGAAAGAAGAAGGCAGCAGATGTTCCCTGGAAGGACATCTGACAGGGTTAGCCTGACCTGAGCTGCCTCTCTGTGCTCCAGTCCAGAAGCTCTGAGCTCTCTGCCTTGGTGAAATGAGGTCTAGGCTTGTCCACTGAGTGTCTGATACATTACTCCAATGGTGCTTGGTAGAGCCCCAGGAGTCTCCACCATCTACCATCAGGAATCACGTGAGTACCATGTAAAGACAGTGGTAGGAGCTCAGGCTCTTCACTCACAGACTTTGTCATCTCAGAGAAACCGTGTGTGAGAATTCAGGTATAAGGACATGTTGATTGCTAAAAGTATATGCATTATGAGACAAGAAAATACGCATGGAGTCTGTGTACTCGGCAGGGGGTGGAGAATTGGCGCTCATCTGAGGGATAACTTACATTCCCTCCCTTGCAAGCTCATTCCTTTGGTCCATGACCCCTGGGAGAGGGGATGCGATGCTTCAA
Source organism: Piliocolobus tephrosceles (assembly GCF_002776525.5). Lineage (NCBI taxonomy): Eukaryota > Metazoa > Chordata > Mammalia > Primates > Cercopithecidae > Piliocolobus > Piliocolobus tephrosceles. The sequence continues at coordinate 126,741,113 of NC_045443.1, read as the reverse complement.
GGACAAAAGCTGTGGGTCTCAGGGACAGTTGGGAGCTGGCTTCGGCAATGATTCTTTCTCAGTCGCTGGGGTTTCTGGTGTTGAGTTGAGGGCGTGGATTAGAGAGTGACCGTTGGTGCTGCAGAGGGAAGAAACTGTAGGGGAAGATTCACCAGAGACCTGGTTGAGTCTCACCACAGTACATCCCACATGCTGTCACAGCTGCCTGGTTCAGACATGGCAGCGGAGTGAGTGTGAGAGGGAACAGCTGCTGTTCTGATGGAGACCGAGATGGTGCCATCAAAGGGCCAACTGCACAGAAGGGACCAGATGTTGAGGGAGCAGCTGACATCTGTCTCCTTCCAAGCATCCTGGCCCTCTCTGCCTTTCTTATCACATTTGACCTCACCTTGGGTTACATATTCACGCGCTTTTTTTTTTTTTTTTTTTTTTTGAGGCGGAGTCTCGCTCTGTCGCCCAGGCTGGAGTGCAGTGGCCGGATCTCAGCTCACTGCAAGCTCTGCCTCCCGGGTTTACGCCATTCTCCTGCCTCAGCCTCCCAAGTAGCTGGGACTACAGGTGCCCGCCACCTCGCCCGGCTAGTTTTTTGTATTTTTTTAGTAGAGACGGGGTTTCACCATGTTAGCCAGGATGGTCTCGATCTCCTGACCTTGTGATCCGCCCATCCGCTTTATGTGCTGGGTTACAGAACCACACCATTCATCCCTGGCCTTGTTGTGTTAGCTATATCCATTCTGTCTAACATAGTGGCTTATCCCAAAGCTTAGTGGTTTAAAAATGATCCCCAATGTTAATGTGGCTTACAAGAACAACATGCCGGCCAGGCATGGTGACTCACGCCTGTAAGTTCCAGCACTTTGGGAGGCCGAGGCAGACAGATGGCTCAAGCCCAGAAGTTTGACACCAGCCTGGGCAACATAGCGAGACCACATCTCTACATAAAATTTTAAAAATTAGCCGGGCATGGTGGCTTGCACCATAGTCCAAGCTATTCAGGAGGCTGGAGTGGAAGGATTTCTTGAGTCCAGGAGTTCGAGGCTGCAGTGAGCTGAAATCGCGCCACTGCACTCCAGCCTGAATGACAGAGCAAGACACTATCTCAAAAAGAGAAAGAACAACATGTATTATCGAACATTTTCTGTGGATCTAGAATCCAGGCGTGGCTGAGCTGGGTCTTCTGAGCAGGGGCTCTTACAGGCTGCAGCCCAGGTGTCAGTGGGGCTAGGGTCCCGTCTCAAGGCTCACGTGGGGAAGGATCTACGTGCGTGGGGCTGGGGTCCCGTCTCAAGGCTCACGTGGGGAAGGATCTACGTGCAGGCTCACTCGCGCCGGTGCTGGCCAGAGTTCACTCTCAGTTTCTAGCTGGCTGGAAATCTCTACAGCTTGGCTCACAGCCTGTAGCTCGCTTCATCAGAGTGAGCAAGTACAAAGAACCAAGGAAAGAAAACACAAGCAAGACAGAAGTCACCGGCTTTTCAAGTCTAGCCAAGAAAGTGACCATCCAATCACTTTCGCTCTAACTTTTTCACTGGACGAAAGAAACTAGGTCCAGCCTACACTCAAGGGGAGAGGTTTACACAAAGTAGACACCGGGAGGTGGGGGGCCACTGGGAACACCTTACATTCTGCTGGCTGCACCGGCCTTGCCGATGGGACTGGTCACACCAGAGCAGTGGTTAGTATGTCAGGTTCACCTCTGCGTGTCTGGATGTAAAATCCTTGAAGTCTCATGGCCTCCTTACCTCTGCAGCCCCCACCAGGCTCCACACACAGCCCCTTACAGAGAACCAACAAGTAACTGCAAACCGCACTGCCTCTTTCACAGGCCTGCCGGGGACGGCGAGGAAGAGGAGGATGATGAGCGGAGGGGCCGCGGCTGCACCCTGCAGTACCAGCACGCCATGGTGCGGGTCCTGACGCAGTTTGTGGCTGAGGCGGCCGGCCCTGGGGGACACCTGGCCCACCTGCTGGGCTCAGACTGGCAAGTGGACATCACAGAGCTGATAAATGACTTCATGCAGGTGGAGGAGCCCAGGATCGCCAAGCTGCAAGGTGGACAGATCCTGATGGGACAGGAACTTGGGATGACCACCATTCAGGTAAAAAAAAAAAAAATCCCCAGAGCAAGATCTGTCTTCCCACCTCTGCTCCGCCCAGAGGAGAAACCAGCTGTTTGTCATTGCTAGGAATGGTATCTGTTTTTAGGATGGCTACATTCAAAGAAATTGTCAAGTAAACAATACAAGTGATGTTGGCTGGGTGCAGTGGCTCACGCTCGTAATCCCAGCACTTTGGGAGGCCGAGGCGGGCAGATCACCTGAGCTCAGTAGTTTGAGATTAGCCTGGGTAACATGGCAAAACCACATCTCTACCAAAAAAATAAAAATTTACCCGAGTGTGGTGCTGCGCGCCTGTGGTCCCAGCTCCTGGAGGCTGAGGTGGGAGGATCGCTTGGGCCTGGGAAGCAGAGGTTGCAGTGAGCTGAGATCGTGCCACTGCACTTCAACCTGGGCGATGAAACGAGACCCCATCTCAAACGAAACCACAATACAAGTCATGTAATGATGTGACAAGAATCTCGAAATTCCTCACATATTACTTATAGGTGAGAAACTCTGGGCTGACTCCCATGGTGGGTCATGCTTGAAACACACTATTTTGCCCAAGCCATGGTAGGCGTTACTATCTTGGTAAACAAGCTTTTGAGGTGAGCTCATGTGATCTGAGTCACAGGCACGGCCAGCAACTTCCTGCTGAGCCACTTTCCGCCGCCGAGCATGGTCACCTAAACCTTCCCATGGCTTCAGGATATTGTGGCCGCCTCTGCCGAGTCACAACCAGCAGCCTGATGAGAACCTGAACAACTCAGACATGTGCTGAAGGAAGAAACGAAGTTATTATGCCTCCATTTGTCTCGTGGGCCCCTTCTGCTGGGGAGCGGGTGATGGAGAGGACCAGCCGCAACACTCAGGTTTTGAAACAAACACTTTTACAAAACAGTGTTCTGGGAGGCTTGTAAGGGTTTGGTCATTTACCTCCCAGCTGAGAACAAAGCAGGAGTTTGTTTTCTTTCTGTATACATGTAAGGGGTGCAAGTGCAGTTTTGTTACCTGGACATATTGCGTGTCTGCCTTGTTAGCGTAGCCATCACCCAAATAGTGTACGTCGCAGCCAAAGGAAAAGTGTATTCCCCAGCAGCTGCCCCCTCTGCAGGCAACGCGATTGTCTTATCAGGCAATCTGTGAGGCTTCTAAAACAGCTGTGCATAAGGAATCATCATAACTGTGACTAGATTGGATCGTGGAAGATTTAAAACATATCCATTCTAGAAAATTGGCTGGTGTATCTAAAACTTCATTTTATCCAAGGAGGAAAATCAATGGGTTTGGGCTGTAGACCAGGAGTCACACACTCTAATGATCTCTAAAAGCTGAGAAGCTACCGTCAGTGAGGAGACTAGGCTGGCTGTGTGCTGAAAGGCAGCAGCTGATTTTCCTCTGAGTGTTCGAGAGACAACAGGGAGTAGTGGGGCCTGTGGAAAAGGGGCAAGCTCTTACAGCCAAAAGCTGCCAAGAAGAAATGCAAGTTCATTGCGGCCATATGTTCCAATTTGCTAGAAAAGCTGGAAGTCTGTGTTTTTATATGAGATCTTCCAGCTCTCTAAATGATGATCATTAATTCTACCTTAAAATATGACTTATGTCAGACAAAACATATCTGCCTCATAGATGAGAGCTTGCAACCTCCACAACTGACTAAGAAGTTGAAGGACCTGAATCCCTATCAAAAATCTATAGGCTAAACTGAAACTGATGCCCCGAAACTCACAGTGAGATGAGAATTTGGTATTAGCATCTTCCCTTAAGTGACAATTGAAGTGCAAAGGGGAAAAGACATACCGTTCTGAAATCAAGTGTCGGGGAAGAGGAAGTGGGCCAGCTTTGCACACGTTAAACGTGAACATTATTTTGGTGAGGCATCTACTCCTGTGAGCCTTGGTTCTTTTTTCCTTTTTTCTCACTGCGTCCTCCTGAGTCATAAATTCACTTGTCCACTTTCTTCTGGGGACGCATCTCTCCTGCTCGCCACCATTTAAATTGTCCCAATCAGACCAGAAAGTGAAGGTGGCATTCGGATAGAAGTATGGAACTTTGATTCCTGGTCTTAAAGGGTCCTGGGAAAACTGCTGTCTTGACATACATCATAAATATCACCAAAAACTTGAAAAGAGAAAGAGGTTGAGAAAGCAGGAGAACAGAGAATGAAGCCCTTCCCTTCCAGAAGGTTGAGTTACACGGGGCCGCGAGGTGTCCAAGACAGCTCTTTATCGTTGGGGCGAAAGGTGAGAGGAGGAAGAGGTGATTCCACAGACGTTCCTCAAAAGCAGGATTAATCCCAGCACTTTGGGAGGCCAAGGCGGGTGGATCACGAAGTCAGGAGATCGAGACCATCCTGGCTAACACGGTGAAACCCCGTCTCTACTAAAAATACAAGAAAAAAAAAAAAAGCAGGATTTCCTGTCCAGGGTCTAAATTGCACATAAGCCTCATTTTCCAGGTCATTCCAGGTGTCCACAGGAGAAATGAGGCTTTGGGTTGTTGGCGTCAGGCACAGACACTTAGAACCTACGTTTATCAGAATATGCCCGACGATATTCCACATCATCAGGCATCATACGCTGTGTTTCCCAAAGTGTACAGCATGGCCTCCAGTGACACACTTGACTGAGATGGACCAGCACGATCCACCTTCCAGTTGCACATTGGTTTTCATGTGCAAGAGAGAAAGCCGTCAATATGTAACCAGTACACTCAACCCATTGTTCGCTGGGGATAGAAAGGCTTTTGAAAAAACAAATTTTAGTAAAATAAATACTTTTAAACAAAATACACACTAAAGAGTAGAGAGACGATCTGTGATGTAGAAGAGTCATAAAGTTAATAGTCGAATGAAAATGTCAGTTCCTTCTGTCCACGATGGAGCATGGTAGGAAATGGAGCTGATGTGTGGGGTGTGGGGAGGGGCCAAGCCCTACCTGCCCACTACTTGACACCACCTTGCTTTACGCAAAAAATGCATTCCATTTTCTCAAGCAAAATATATGATTTAGAAGGTGGTGTGAGTGGGAAAGACCTGTTCTCATACTTTCTGGCTCACACATTGCCCTGTCGCTGCCTGAACACCTGGCACTTCCTCTTGCAACTGGAGGCAGTGCCTGGACCACAGAAAGCCTTTCCTTGTCATGTCGCTTCTGCCCTCCAGATCCTGTCTCCTCTGTCAGACACCATCCTCGCTGAAAAGACCATCACCGTGCTGGACGAGAAGGTGACCATCACAGACCTCGGGGTGCAGCTGGTGACAGGGCTGTCACTCTCCTTGCAGCTCAGCCCAGGAAGCAACAGAGCCATCTTTGCCACTGCAGTGGCTCAGGAACTTCTGCAGAGGCCAAAACAGGTATGGAGGAGGGCTTGAGACACACTTCAGCAGGGGTCCCACACCAAGTGGATCACACACCAGGCAGGCACCACGCCAGGCGGGTCCCATGGCAGGCAGGTGGCACAATAGAGTGGGATCACATATCGGGTGTTTCTCCATCTGCAAAGGGCTCTTATGAAGCAGGTGACTGCTCTGCCTCATGTTTCCCAGCTTCCCAGCTCCCTCATGCAGAGATGAAAAAAATAAATACAAATATACATAAGTATTGCAACATGTAAAAATGAGAAGCCACTAAGGGGCATGAGCCCTGGAGGAAAGGTCTGCCCCTCATCCACCACAGTGCAGGTGCATGCAAGTGGTCACCTGTGTTCTCCACATCCTTCCTGCTTCCATGAGGGCATGAGGGCACATGCAGGCTCAGAGCAGGTGCACAGCCTGCTGCCAAGGTCCTGATGGAGCAGAGCGTGACAGACCTGCTGAGTGGGGAGCCCATGGCGGGAGATCGCTTCCAGACCATTCATTGTTCAGCTCAAGGCAGAAACAGAATTCATGGGGATGTCAGTCACAATTTTCTTTTACTTTATTTGGAACCAGTGTGAGCTAATAGAGTGTGTTGTGTGTTTTATGTGTGTATTGCATGTGTCTATGTATGTGTGTTGTGTGTGTGCATATGTATACATGTGTGTATGTGTTGTATACATGTTTTTGCCTTGTGTCTATGTGTATGCATGTTGTGTCTATGTGTATGCATGTGTCTTGTGTCCTTATTTTGTGTTGCTTGTTTTGTGTTGTGTGTGTTGCATGTATGCTTATGTTATATAGGCACCTGTATGCATGTATATATGTGTTGTGAATGTATTGTGTTGTATGTATGTATGCATTGCATGTGTCTATCTGTCGTGTGTATGCATCTGTATGTGAGCGCGCTGTGGGTCTATGTATGTGTGTCATGTTTTTGCTTCGCGTGTGTGTATATGCATGAGTGTCTTGTGTCAGTATTCTGTGTTGTGTATGTTTGTGTTGTGTAGGCACCTGTGTACATGTATATGTGTGTGTTGTGAATGTATTGTGTGTTGTCTGTGTGTGGTGCATGTGTTTGTATGTGGATATAATGGCTTACAAAGGGGACTGTTATGGGGGCCTTTGAAAGTAGTATGTTCTCCCTCATTAGAGGTAGAGAAACATTATTTCTTAGAACATAGGAATTTGGGTGAAGCTCGCTTAACAACAAAACATGGTGGTTGCAGGTCATTAGTTCTTTGTGCCCCATGAAAAGGGATCATCTTCATGTGGGCAGCTGGAATCCCTCCAGCCCAAATGGGATATTGTTCTCACTGCTTCCCTTCTGGATCCGGAGCCTTTTCTGCACGCTCTTCATCAGCAGGATGAGGTACCAGGCCTGCCCTGCCTTCGTGCACCAGCAGCGGCTGTGACCACGTTCAGAGGCAGCAGTGCTACACTGGACTTGCCAAGAGGCACAAAGAGCCTTCCCACTTTCCCAGCCTGCACCTGTCATGTAACGCTCCCCTCTCAGGCATGAGCTAATCTCCTAGTCCTTATACTACAGTCTGTCTTTGTTTGCAGAGTTTTGGATTAGAAAACACTTGAAAGTGGATGATCCCAATAACAGAATTGAATTTTTAGGCAAAGCAAACCTCCTTTTCTCAAGGAAGAATGCCAGCCGAGAGGCAAGTTACAGATGGCAATGAAGAAATAACCTGAGGCTTTTCTCTGTCTTTGTGGGTGATAACATCAGCTGACCACCAGCTAGGCGTTAAGGAAGGGATAAGATGCAGCTAGGAGAAGGCCAGAAGGCTAATCCGTTCCTGACATGCAGAGCTAAACACGCTACCCTGAGATTTGCTCCATAGCTGGTTTGCAGGGCTCTCACTCCCTGCCTGCAACTTGGCTCTGACTGTGGTAGTTTCAAGAACTCCCTTGTGCATTTGAATGCTCTGCTCAGATTTCATGGCAGATTGAGAGAACCTGGTAAGTCAGTGTCATGTCCAGTAGCTTTCACACTGTGCCTTGGCAAGGTTCTCCAAGGGAAAACCTTGGAGAACTTAGCAGGGAGTCCAAGCCAATGTCTAACAGCGTAAGTATTTCTTGGCTGAGCTGAAGGAAGGAGCAGAGGCCACCAGCCACATTTGAGGAGCCTTTCTTCTTACTTCCAAAGACTAAATAACAACTGTGTAAAATTACTTCTGTCACGGTCAGGGGCCAGTGGGTTGTAAGAGAAAAAAGTCCACCCAAGCAAAAGCTTAAACAACACAGGATGTGTTACGAGGATTGGAGGGATCTCACAGAACCCAGCTGCAAGACCTTGGAGGAAAGGGAAGGTCAACAGTCTCATGCCCACTCTCTCTCTCACCTGTGTTTTTACTTTGGTCTAACTCATTATTGTCTTCCTATGGATAAACGCCATGCCCAAACATTTGCTTACACGTAGTCCATCAGAGGGCTTCATTCCCAATTTTATATGAGCCCCCACTACACATCTTCCCAACCTCACTTCATCAGTCTTGTCTTTCTGGTTTCAAGTTTGAGAGAGAAAGAGAGAGAGGAGCGACAGAGGGTGAGAGTGATGCTGGCTGGCTCAGCGTTGCTGAGATGGATGGCTCTAATGGCAGCAGCTGTCTCGTTCCAATCAGCTGTTGCTGTGGCCCAGCGGGCAGGGTCAGGGGCCGCCTAGTGCTGTTCATCATCTCGGGCTTGGGGCGGAGTAGGTTCTCCGAGAGGGAGGGAGGAGGGAGGAAGCAATGGATCTGCCTCTGCGCTGTCAAGCATAATGACATCTGCACTAAAATTAAAGGCTGGCATGAAATTGGAGGTTGTCTCCAATGATCTGCCTGGTCAAACTATTTGCACAGCAAGTTGGTCTAAATCAACAGAGTGAAAACAGCAAGAGACTGAGAGGTGCACAAACCCCGGCTCTGGCTGCTTTTTGGTCGTCCAGTTTCCTCCAGTTGGGCTGGGTGAAGAAAGAGACGAAGACTCTCCAGTCAAGATGCTTCTCCCTCTCCTGCTGTCAGGCCTAGCTACTCCCTCCAAGCCAAGACCACGTCCTGAGGTCAGGACAGATCTACTCCTGCAGGCTCAGAAAAGTCAGGGCTGGCAAAACCACAGCCTGCAGCCCTGCAGTGGGAGCTCATCTAGATCAGAGGCTTTCATCTGTGTTCCCAGTAATCAGTGGAGACTCAGTATTACAACTTATAAATAATGTAATAAATATTTTTCATTTGAATGCGTAACACTTGTAAATGATTCCACTAACCAGTAATTTCCTTTGTCGTGCAATTTATTATTGTTCAGAAGTCAATTCTGAACAGCCCAAGGGCCCATCTTCCTTTTAACACCTTCGGGAGGAAAAAAAAAAAAAAAAAAAAAAAAAAGCAAAATCTTCTTATGGATTATTTAATACCAACCCTCTTTTGTCATTTCCTTGTTGTTTTATTTTGCTTTTTTGCATCTTTGTGAGAATTCGTTTTCTTTTATACTCTTGGTACTTCTTACCGCTTATTTCTACGCTGTTTGAAAGGTTTGTCTTTGTTCTCGTAGCAATATTTTTCCATAGTGTGTCTACTGTACTAAGACTTGGGGCTCAGTGAGCCTTTTGGCCCATTTTAATTAACTTACATATTTTTCTCAATAGGAAGCAGCCATCAGTTGCTGGGTCCAGTTCAGTGATGGCTCAGTCACACCCTTGGATATTTATGATGGGAAAGACTTCTCCTTGATGGCCACATCTTTGGATGAGAAGGTGGTCTCCATCCACCAAGACCCCAAAGTCAAGTGGCCTATCATTGCTGCGGAAACCGAAGGACAAGGCGCCCTGGTCAAGGTGGAAATGGTTATTAGCGAAGCCTGCCAGAAATCCAAGCGGAAGAGTGTGTTAGCTGTCGGAACAGCAAACATCAAAGTTAAATTTGGCCAAAATGATGCTAACCCCAACACCAGTGACAGCAGACACACAGGGGCAGGGGTTCACCTGGAAAACAATGTCAGTGACAGAAGGCCCAAAAAACCCGTGCAGGAGTGGGGGAGTCAGGAAGGACAGTACTATGGCAGTTCTTCCATGGGACTCATGGAGGGACGGGGCACCACGACAGACAGGTCCATCCTGCAGAAGAAGAAAGGCCAGGAAAACCTTTTAGATGACGACAGCCACTTGCAGACGGTCCCCAGCGACCTCACCAGCTTCCCAGCCCAGGTGGACCTCCCCAGAACCAATGCGGAAATGGATGGGAATGACCTTATGCAGGCATCCAAAGGGCTGAGCGACTTAGAAATTGGGATGTATGCTTTGTTGGGTGTCTTCTGTTTGGCCATTTTGGTCTTCTTGATAAATTGTGTGACCTTTGCATTAAAATACAGGCACAAACAGGTTCCCTTCGAGGAGCAGGAAGGGATGAGTCACTCTCATGACTGGGTTGGGTTAAGCAACCGGACAGAGCTGTTGGAGAATCACATCAACTTTGCCTCCTCGCAAGATGAGCAAATCACTGCCATTGACAGGGGCATGGATTTCGAGGAAAGTAAGTATCTCCTCAGCACAAACTCCCAAAAAAGCATCAATGGGCAGCTGTTCAAACCTTTAGGACCCATCATCATCGATGGGAAAGACCAGAAAAGTGAGCCCCCAACATCCCCTACCTCAAAAAGGAAAAGGGTGAAATTTACCACCTTCACCGCTGTCTCCTCCGACGACGAGTACCCCACCAGGAACTCCATCGTGCTGAGTAGCGAGGATGACATTAAGTGGGTCTGCCAGGATCTGGACCCTGGGGACTGCAAAGAGCTGCACAACTACATGGAGAGGTTACATGAAAATGTGTAAGCCAGACACACACAGACATTGGTTCTCACTCACCTTTCAGCCTTTAATTCCAGAATGTGTAGCAACGGTGCCCCCGGAAGAGAAACAAAGCAACAGGACAAAATAAGGATGACACTGTCCATGGAGCCTCAGCCAGTGACCCCGGTTCAGCGGCGAGGCCTGGAGTCCACATCGACGCACACATTCCAGAGTACAGTGTCTTGCTTAAGAGGTTTATCATGCATGGCAAGATTTTCCAGACTTGAAACAAAAACGAGTTCGGAATCACTGAGCATCTGAGTTTCCAGGAAAGAATAGCCTCTCTATCTCTCTCTCTCGAATCAAAGCAATTTGGATATTGTAAAATCCACATGGCTCCGATATTCGATATTGCAGACTACGGGAGAAACGCGCAACTCAGGTGGAGCATCCGTGGATCAATGGGAGGAAGCGTGTCCTGGAAACCGGAGCAGCACATCTCGCTGTGAGCGCGATCACAGGCGGTCCAGTGCAGCCGTCTGCCGTGGGAGGCATGACTGGGAGTCATTGCTGGGAGTCATTGTCTCTCAAAGGCTGGGCCAGAGCTGGCTCAGATCACGGGCAGGCCAAGGCAGTGGCTGACAAGGACTGAAAGGGAACATGTGGGTTAACAGGCCACAAATACCTTTGTAACTACGTGCCAAGGACAAACACACGGACCCAAATCCTCTGAGCCCTTCAGGGCACTTCTTTATTTGTAAACTAAGGATACTGGGCATAGAATTTGAATCAGGTTCAAAGAACCAGGCTCTTTTGATTCATACCAAGTTCACAATGTATCCATTTCTATTCCTCCACTGCATTGCCACCCTCCCCAAAGCCACTGGTCACCTGTGGGTGGGGGAGGGAGAGGGCAGTTTCTAGTGTTTGCTGAGTCTTTTTTCTCCCTCTGGGCTTTGTGCCAACTCCCAAGTGACATTCTATAGAGAAGCTCCCCCCACAAACCTGGGCATATGTCCCACGCCGTCCATCTTTGAAGAGGCTGGTCTCTGGGCACGGGCAGCACTCACAGTGAACTCCACTCCGGCGCTATACATTCCCTTGCTTTTCTAGAAAGAAAACAGGGCCACTTGGGATGGGTCTTTCACTGTTCATGGCAGATCTCCTGTCCAAGAATGTGCCCTTGAGGCGGTTGAGACAAATCTGGGTGCCTGTGTGGAATGTGCAGGACGTGTGGCGTTGGGAGGTTCTGGGTGTGAAAGCGGTGGGTCCAGCAGGAAGCCTGGCCTCGCACACACCGGACAGCACAGAAGCCTTCTTCGCCTTGGAGGTGTGAAGGGATGAGGGGCATCTGCGTGTGGTGGAGATGCAGGTCTGCAAGCACTTGGTCCTGTAGTCAGCCCCAAAAGGTTTCGCATTGCTTGAGATCAGCATGACTCAGGATATCCCTGGATCCCCTAACTTATGGAGCCTATGAAGATGGGGGGAAGGAGACATCAGAGAATTTCTGCCCCATCTCATGCTCACTCCAAGGTAGAGAATGGTGTGTTGGGTGATTGCCAGCCAGATAGGGTCCTGAGAAAGATGGTGGGGGCAGAGGGCAGAAGAGGCCGTGCTGTTGAATCCATTCCCTTTTTCCCCCTGTCATTTTCTTTCTCTCTGCTCTTTCGATGTCTGTTTTCCAGTCTGTTTGTGTGTCTCTGTATCTCTCTCCTCCTTTGAACCTATCTCCCTGCTTCCTCTAATTTTGAGTGTGTTTCTTTACTCCTTCTCCCTCTCCATAGAATTGAATTCTCTTTAGATCATGTGTGTGTAAATTTCACCAGTTTACCCTTCCAACCTTAGCCCTCTCCCCTGCAACTGTGGTGCTATCAGTTTGCTCTTGAGACTGGGGTTTTGCAGCCAGTAAGTCACCTGCTCCTGTCCGCAAGCTTACCTACCTTGTTTGGTTGGGTGATTAAGCTGTCACCCCTTTTGATGAGAATCCTTTGCTTTCAGTAACGTCCTCATATTTCTTTCCATTCTTACCTGTGTCGTGTTGAGTACTGCAGCCGCTGCCCGCTCCTAAATCCATCTACGTGTAGAATGTACTGTAGATTGTAAGAATGTAATATATATTTATAAACTTACTGACTGTAAATATAAAGTTTGCATTCAGTGGCTTTATGGCTGTCCTTTGTCCTTCTCCACTCTGACCCCCTCCAAGGGGCTTGCATCAGTTGCAAATGGCTCTGCAAAAGCTGTGGCTCTAAATGAAATGCAGATTTAAGGATCCCAGCACAATCCAGTTACACCCTTACATCCTGTAATAATGCTCTCTGCATTGAGGGGATGTTGACACGTAATGACAAAGTGCATTGTGTACTAAGTATCTCTCCTTCAGGACCTGAAAGGATTTGCAAATAAATCACACATGCAATTCTCTCCTAAAAGCCTACTGACTGATAGTGGTAAGTGGAAACTGTGGCAGGCAAGCACATATTCCAGCCTCCTTTTGGGCTGGAGTGAGGAAAATTTTCTGTCCTTCCTTTGGGTCTTGAGTGTACATATACACAATAACTCTGGGCTGGGTTAAAAAGTTGATCGTAGATTCCTTTATCAACTGCAGCCCCAAGACAATTCTACATAACAAGAAGTTGCATGGAATCCTTATATTCACGCAAACAATAGCAAGTGATAGATCATTCATTTACTCAGCTAGTATTTACTGAGCAGCTACTCTGTACCGGGAATAGCTGTGAGCACTAGAGACAGAGTCATACATACAGCAAATGCACATGCACTTTCAAAAACCTTACTTACATCTATTTGGGTGGGGGGAATAAACAGCACAAAAAATAATTTCAGATAGTCTGGGGTTTTTGTTTTGAGACACGGTCTTGCTCTGTCTTGTCACCCAGGCTGGAGTGCAGTGGCACAATCTCAGCTCACTACAGCCTCCACCTCCTAAGCACTGAAGCGATCCTCCCACCTCAGCCTCCCAAGTAGCTGGGACTACAGGCACATGCCACCACACTCAGTGAACTTTTGTAATTTTTGTAGATATTGGGGGTCTTGCTATGTTGCCCAGGCTGATCTTTAACTCCTGGGCTCAAGCAATGCTCCCACCTCGGCCTCCCAAAGTGCTGGGATTACAGGTGTAAGCCACGGAACTCAGCCATATATAAGTTATAAAAGACAATGAAACTGGTTGCAGAATGGAGAATATTGAGCCAACATTCAAAACTTTGATAATTTCACCTTAGAAATCTAGATTTCTAGCATCGCTTGAGAATTCAGACACTGGCGAAATGGAGCTGCCAATCTGACTTGGCCCCGATGGAGCAGAGTGGCACTGAGGTTTGAGTCCTCTCCACCCACAATGTCTTCTGGACCCAGAGTTGACCAACTCCATTTATGCTCCATCTCACCACTCTTCTAATAGAGAGGTGTTTCTCCCAAGTTACGGCTCTACGCAAAAGTGGGGGAAACAGAGAGGGAAGGAGCCGTGTGTTTTCAAGATCATTCAGAAAGAGCTCATTGCTTTATGAAAGGGAAGAAAATTCCTGTGTGTCTCCTAGGCAAATATAGAATGTCATTGTCCAAAGAACACAACTGAAGATGCCATTATGATGCCAACGGTCATGCGATCTATGTGCCCAGAATCCAAGAAAGAACTGATAGGAACGTCTGAACTGAAATGTCCACGAGGTGTCTTTTCGATGTGAATAAATAAGTGATGCGGGTGGTCTCTCTCGCACCTGGCTGGTTTGCTCTCTGACGCCACCTGCGGGGCCCCTGGAGGCACTGAGTTTCCCAAACTCGCAAGGAAGATGGTGCTGGAAGCTGGAGGGCTGCCGGCCTCATCGGCATCTCTGTGGGTGTCTGTCCCTCACAGCTTCTCAGTTCCCTCCCTGGACTGCGGCTACAGGTACTTTACCATAACTAAGTACCACAAACTGGGCAGCTTAAATAACAGAAATGTACTGCCTCACTTTTCTGGAAGCTTCAAGTCTGAGCTCAGTGTGTAGGCAGAGCTGCTTGCCTTAGAGGGTTTGTGGGGGAACTCCTGCAGGTCCCTCCCAGCTCCTGTGGTTGCTGGCATCCTTGGTAGTCCTTGGCTTAAAGAAGCATCACTCTGATCTCTGCCTTCAGCTTCATGTGACAGACTCCCTGTGTGTGTGTCCATGTTCAAATTTCCTCCTTTTTGTGAGCTGGGGATCTCACTTCACTACCCAGGCTGGAGTACAGTTGTGTGATCAACTCTCACTGCTGCCTCAACTTCCTGGGCTCAAGCAATCCTCCCACCCTAGCCTCTCAAGTAGCTGGGACTACAGACACACACCACCATACCTAGCTAATTTTTTTAAAAATTTTTTGTAAATATGGGGTCTCACTATGTTGCCCAGGCTGGTCTCAAACTCCTGGCCTCAAGCAGTCATCCTGCCTTGGCCTCCCAAAGTACTGGGATTACAGGATAAGCCACTATGCCCAGCTCCAAATTTCCCCAAGGAAACTAGGGCCCACTCTACTCCAGTATGACCTCATCTCAGCTAATTACATCTGCAGGGACCCTATTTCCAAACAAGGTCGAGTTCTGATACTGGGCATTAGGAATTCCACCATGAATTTGGGGTGGGGGAGACACAGTTCAATCCGTAACACCAACCATGGTCCTAAGGTCCTAGGCAGCTAAGCCTGTGCACAAGCCCTGGGCAGCCAGTTGTGACTGCCCTGGCACTGGGCTGCTGGGGCCCACTGGCCTTCCAGGAATGTGTCTTATCCCTCAGAGCCTCGCCCTACCCTCGGTTTCACACCCGTTTTACAAATGAGTCTCTGCTAAGGACACCCTGGGAATGTAAGTGAACAATTTATCTTTTTCCTTCTGGGAAAGCTCAGAACTGTGAATTAATTACCCAATTGGCGCTTCCCAAGGTGCAGTCATTAGCTCCTTGCCACCCTTTGTTTTGCCCTTGCAGCAGCAAATGATGCACTGCCAGGAAGATGGGTGAGCCCAGGGTGTCCCCCAACGGAGACTGGCATCCTCTGAGCCAGTGATTACTGTGGATGACTGCTCCAGCGGGTGGAGAGGGGAGGCAGAGGTGAGAAGTGCTACAGGCCAGAGGCCCAATGCAAGTGTGACTTGGATCGGCGGAATCTCTGCCTGGCCAACAGGTCCTTCTTCTCAAGCACACTGTGACGTGCCTTCCCCACATCTGACCCCAAACGATATGTATATATGGGAAAACATGCTGATCTGTTCATCAGAAAGTCACAGATGGGAGAATGCAGGGTCTGTCCTTAGTACAAAGGCTACCTGTGTTGTGGGAGATGTATTCGTTTCCTGGGGCCATCATAACAAATCACCGCAAACAGGGCTGCTCACAGCAACCAGAATTTATTCTCCAAAGTCCATAGTCACGATGTTGGCAGAGGTGGTTCCTTCCAGGTGTTATGAGGCCAAATCAGCCCCATGCCTCCTCTTCCAGCTTTGGGCGGCTCATGGCAATCTGGGGTCTCCTGGCTGGTGCACACATCACTCTAGTCCCTGCCTCTGTCATCACATGGCCCTATCTTCCTGTGAGTCTTTGCATCCAAGTTTTCTTCTCTTAAGCAATTCAGTCACTGGATTTTGGATATACCCTAATTCGTATGACTTCATCTTACCTTGATTACATCTGCAAAGACCCTATTTCCAGATAAGGTCACATTCACAGGGACTAAGAGGTAAGACTTCAGCATATCTTCGTGGGGGACACATTCCCACCCACTCCAGGGAGAAAGAAGTCCCCACAGCAGAGAAGTTGTTCTGTCTTCCTGTTTGCTTTAAAGAGAATCCTTTCACTGTAAGTGATTTAAAAACTAAAGTGGGCTTAAGGGAAAAACAGCAGGAGTGAGGAAGAGGATGTGTTACTTTCTAGGATGGAAAAAGCAGTGGTGCATCCAACATCTGTCCGGGATAGTTGGTCCAGGGGCTCCCTGTCTCTTCTCTCTGTTTTCCTCTGTATTTGCCTATTCGTCTTCATTCTTGGACAGCCCATTCTATGTAGCAGCCTCCGGAAGCTCTAGACTTGGTATTAAAGTCATGCAGGTAACAATCACAGAGCAAAGACGGTTAACTCCCAACACGTTCAGAAAAAGTCCTCCATTGCCTCCTGTTGGCCGGGGTGAGTTAGATCTGTTGACGGAATGGCCCAGGCCTGATCACAAGTACCTCGCCCCAGCCCTGGCACCTGGAGAATGAGGAGCAAGTCCTCATCTAAACCACAGCAGAGAGACTAGGAGTAGAGGTTCAAAAGGCAGCATGGAGACACTTTGCTGTTAACTGGGGAGATGTATGCTGTTCTTGCAAAGCAATGCACCCCAGTGCACCCTTTCACTGCCTCCTCCTGGCTTCTGTGCCCCTAGATCCCACTCCCACGAGTTTTGCTTTCTAGACATTCAAGAAGACTCCTGAGCCAATATTAAAGGACCCCAGAGAATGCTGGGCCATGGTGAAGAGTGGGAGTCAGTCCCTTCACAGAAAACCTCTGTGGGGGCCACTGCAGAGACCCTGTCCTGTCTGGCCCAGTGCCTGTGAGTGCCCCTGCAGGGCCAGCACTCTGTGCAGCTGTTCTTTCTGCCAGAAATTCAAGCCAGACCTTGAATTTCTCACAGCTGTTTTTCCTCATGTTGAATCAAGCCTGACTCACCAATTATGCTAATGCACTCGGAGCCCGGTGGCGGATGATTGTCTTATGACTTTAAAAGCTTCCGCCTGGCTCTTCTGTGTTCCCCCTGCAGGCAGAGCATTGCGAGGCTCCTGGGTGAATCTTCTAAGTGGGCAATGTTTTCTAAATGAAAATTAACAGAGTGACCTTTAAAAAACATGATTTAAATCATGTCACTCCTGGCTTAAAACTCTCCAGTAGAGGCCCATAATTCATGGAATAAAATGTGGACTCTATCATATGACCAAAAGGTCTTACGTGATGCAGAGCTGCCTGCCACCCACCCTCACGCCCACCACCGGCCCACTCGCTCACTGCGCTCCAACCCCACCGGTTTCCTTCTGTCTGTTCCTCTGTCAAAAGAAGTGCACTCCCGGCTGGGCGCGGTGGCTCACGCCTGTAATCCCAGCACTTCGGGAGGCCGAGGTGGGCAGATCACCTGAGGTCAGGAGTTAAAGACCAGCCTAGCCAACATGGCAAAACCCCGTCTCTACTAAAAATACAAAAATTAGCCGGGCGCGGTCGTGGGCGCCTATAATCCTAGCTACTTGGGAGGCCGAGGCAGGAGAGTCGGTTGAAGCTAGGAGACGGAGATTGCAGTGAGCCAAGATTGAGCCACTACACTCTAGCCTGGACGACAGAGTGATAGTCCATCTCAAAAAAAATAAATAAATAAAAGAAAGGAAAAAGAAGCAGCGCACTCCCACCTCAAGGCCTTTGCCTGTACTGCTTCTTTCTGGAACTCTATTCCCTCAGATTCTCAAGGTCTCACCCCTCCCCATCATGCATGTCTTGGCTCATACTTTTATTCCTAAGAGAACACATTAGAGCAGCCTCACCCCTCCCATGCCATTTTCTTCCATTCTGATCATCTTATATAGTTCATAGCATTTAGAGCACCCTAAAATTGTTCTGTTTGCTTTTAGCTTGTGTGTCTTCCCTAGTAGAATGTGAGTTCCAGAGGAGTAAGGAGATAGTTCAATCTGTTCCCTGCTATATACCCTATGACTACAGTCATGCCTACAAAGAGTCAGCAATCAATAAACATTTTTTGAATGAATGGTTGCATGGCCAGATGATGGTGGATTGGTGGATGGGTGGATGGATGGATGGATGAATGGTTGAAGGCTCACTGGATGGATGGATGGTAGATGGTTGGATGGTGGATGGATAAATGGATGGATGAAAGTTGACTAGATGAATAGATGAATGGTGGGTGGTTGGATGGATGGATGGATGGATGGATACAGGGATGGATGAAGTTTGATTAGATGGATAGATGGTGGATGATGATGGATGGATGGATGGATGGATGGATGGACAGACAGATAATAAATGGCTTACAGAGCATGAGTGATGAAAGCACAATCTGATAAATTTAAGTGAGCCACCTAGTGAGAACCAGGAGACTGAATGCTGCCTGAGGATTGATTGTATATAGTCCAATTGCTCTGCTATATGGATGTGACACTAGCATCTTTCACTGGGCCAAAGACAAGCCTTCATTATCTCTGTACTGGTCATTTCAGGGGAGACAAAAATAAATTAGATGCAATTTCTTCGCTCAAGAGACACATAGAAAATGAAACCTCTTCTCATCTCTTTCCATAGCAACCTTGCTGGCTTTCTTTCTAGGCCTAGCCCTCTGTGAAGGAAGCATGGTTTAAACAAAACATCCCTTCCTCCTCAGATTAACCTTACTTAGTGGAGGCCTTCCCTTTAGCCAGGTTTCTGCCAGTCATATTCCATACAGTTGATAACTCCAGTCTACTGGTGAGTAGCCATTTTCCTGGCTGTTTCAACTTTCCAAGAAAAGGGAGGAGGCTCTCCTCTTCCTCTACAGACCCCCAGTACTTGATGCATGTTTGGACCTGGAAGTTGAGGCACAAACAGTAGTGCTCAACGCATTTCCCAGCTGCCTTGCAGTTCAGGTGGGGGCACGCAGCTAATTCTTGGGAATAGCCATGAACAGTAATGAGAGCTGTCACTTCCAATGAGAACAGGTAAGAGCCAGTGTGAGCTCTCCATGTGCATGTTGACACATGGCATCACACGAGGGAACCTGGAGAGCACCTGGTCCTCATCAGACTCTTTTCAGCAAGAAACAGACCTTTGTTCTGCAATACCACTGGTATTTTGGGTTATTTACTACTGTAGCAGCCCGCCCCCTGACCTGATGAATACAATACTTCTTAATTTATCAGATGCTGCTCGGCTTAGTGAGCGGCTGCATCCGACGAGCACATCTTCATGTGGAAGCGGGAACTTGGTGGGAAAGGCGAGGGTTGGATTCAGGCCAAACTTGGTTACTTTTCCCTTTTAAGGTTCTGCCTGACCTGGGCGCCCATGAAGTCTTGGCCTGAAGGAGCAGAACAAATGCATCATCCTGAGCGTGAAGAGGTCTCCCAAGGCCTCATTGTGATTTTTGTTAGCAGCTGCAGGAAAGCGACAGTTGCCTGCCTTGCTCCTCGCACTCATGGCGGGCATGAGCTCATTAGTCCGCTCACTGTCTGCTTTGCTCTGTCTGCAGTGATGCTGCCCAGAAGCCTGACTCTCCCCAGTAGGCCCCTGTGCTGGCCAGTCCTCCAGCTGTCCTGCCTGCCCTGCTCCCTTCCTGCTCCATGCAGATGTGCATTAGTGCGGGAAGGGTTGACCCAGCTCAAAAGAGTCAGGCTCTTCTGGGCTGCACGTCCTTGCGCCTCCCCACAGCTTCCTGGACACAGCAAGCAGCTTAAGGTCAGAAAACAGCAGACCCGAGCTCCGTGCCAGCTGCCTCTCCTTCTGAGAGTGGCAGATGTGAGCCGCCTTCCAAGCTCAAACCTCAGCGTGGCCTCTGCTGCTCAAAGAAAAGCGGAGGCTGCCCGACGGCTCCTGTACTCCCCATTCGTTTTTGAAGTATTTTATGATGCTAAGATCTGATTCCGTAAATACAGCCAGGAAACAAACACAAGTCACTCTTGTCCCTGAGCCCCTAGTTCATCACTATAATGTGGAGAGAATGTCACTCGGACTGGGCACCCCTTGAAAAGGCCTTGCGGCTGGTAAAGGTCTGTGTGCACCCCCCAACTTTTCACAATGTATTGGTGGCTCTGCCTAAGCATGCCTCTGTGGACCCCAATTCCTGTGGTTTGGTTGGTGGTTACTGCTGCTACTTAAGACACACTCTTTTCTCATCTGTACGTCCAAAGCTTTTTTGACTCCCCAACTTCCATTTCCGTGACCCCAGCTGAGCCCCACGACTTCAGTCTGTGCCCGCTGCTTCCCCGTGCCAAGCCTTTGCTAGAGCAGGTGAGCCCCATCCCACCACAAGTCCGGGCCACCTCATTCAAGTGGCTGGAGTGACCTTACGGGGGCAGCCACAGGACCTCCGCCAAGCAGCAGCCTCTTCTTGGCATGCATGCAGGAAGAGCTGTTCAAACAAAAAAACACTCAGCAGAGGTGACCATCTTGAATTGGACACAAGGGTCCCTGAGACTGTGTTATGTGGCATCGTCTGGCTGAGAGCTGGCTCTACCTTGGCCAGCCCTTGGCCTCCCCCTAGCCTGGTGGGTCTGTAGAGAAGCTGGAGTGACTTAAGCCCACGGCCTCAAGCCAGCCTTCTCTTGAACTCCAGGCCTTGTAACAAAACAGATCGTGGTCTTCCAGCCTCAAGAAGGGTAGTGAAAGCTACACCCCAGAAGAGAGATGAATGCCAATGAAAACAGAGATTTTTGTCCTTCCCAGCAGGTCGACAGAGGTCCCAGAAGACAAAATCACCGGCGCCTTCTTCTATCCCTATCATTTTAGGAGGATGTAAACCAAGAATATCTCTCAAGTCACCAGATTAAGCTAAATATCTCAGTGCATAATTTCCCTTTTCAAAAGTTCCATTGCTCCATGAAAAGGAACCATCCCTGTCCACCTTCAGGGTGGTTTTTCTGGGCCCCTCTGTCCTGAAAGGGTGGGAGGTTCCTTCCCATCCTCCTCCCGCCCTGGCACCTGCAGTGGCTTCAGACACCACACGAGGTAGACTTTGCTGCTCTCTCGGGCTGGTTCCATCCATTCCCAAGGGGCATTCTCCCCGCCATGACTGCCAGTCACCTATGATTTACCGTGGGGAGGACAGGACAGTCACCGAGCCTGGAGGGGCCCTGGAGCAGAGCTCGGGCACCTGTGAGACGACTTCCCGAATTATATTTTTCTCCTTCGATAAATAAACAAAATCTAAATCCTCCCAGTTTTAAAGAGCCTCAAGGAATATGGAGAACTCACTGTTGTCCCTTAGGTATTTGAAAATAACTATGCTTAACAACAGCAACAAAAATCATCTGGATCCATGGCCTAGCAAATCCCTGCTTCTTCCCTACTTTTGAGATGCTTTAAAGTATACCAAGGTTTTGAAAATAATTCCCCATCTGTCTTGCTGCTCCTCAAATAACTGAGATGTAATCAATATGTGCAATTAAAATTTTCCATTTGTTGATATATAATTGGACAGACAAATAGCCTGAGCTCTAAGTGTCAATATATAGATCTTGGCAAGGAGGATAATCTGCTACGAGCAGCTATTAATCATATCGTACACCTGCTTGGGAAGATTTCAGTAACTTTGTGTTGGAGAATATGAATCATTGGAGATTCTAGTCCATTAAAGATTCTAGTCTTGATCTTCAGGCTCCAAACGTCAAAGGAATTTTATCAGAGTCACACAGCTAGCAAGTAGCAAAGCTACACGTTTTGGGTAACCAGTGATTATTGGGTAGGGCATAATAGCTTCCGAACCCCTTTTTTATTACCTTCACAAATTCCCTGGGGCATCACCTCTCTTCCTTGGGCATATTCTTGATAGAACAGTAAAGGCCAGTGGCTGAGCTTTTGCCACTTAAGTTAAAGGGTTGGGGCCTCCCTGCCAGCACTGGGTGCCCGGCCAGCAGGTGGGCACAGCCTGACCCAGGGGAACGAGGCAGATGCTCTTTCATGGGCCAGGGACTCTCAAACAAATGACCCAGGGACAAAGGAGCAGATAGAATGCCCCCATCCCACCAGGAGCACCTTGCCCAGTTGTTCCTGCTTGGGATCATTCCGCAGCGTCTGCCCTCCAGCCTCCAAAGCCACCCTGTTCCCTGTCTGTTTCCAAACACCCTGGTGATTCTGCGAGTTCCCAGTGGCTGTCCAGTAAAGCGTATTTTTACTTTAGTAATGAGGTCCATTTCTTGCTTACAACTAAACATCCTATCTGATAATCTTCCTCTCAGATGCTACCTGATAAGAAAAGGACGTCTGTTCTCTGTGTGACATCCAGGCCACTGTCAGCTGGGGAATCTCGGATGCCCTACATTTTGATAAGGCCCCACATCACATAGGGTACGAGCCACACTTCCAGGGAAAAGAAAATTGAGACGTTTATTTCAAGTGCTAGTTTAGAAAGGAATGGTCCATGGCCAGGGGAGGCTCCGCCTCTGACCCACAAGCTCATCTAGGGATGCATTTCCTTCTACCAAGATTCTCCTCCAAGAATCACCCTCACCTACAGCCTTGCTCCACCCCAGCACTGCTGGCATTTTGGAGTGGGTGATCCTCCGTGGGGGGACCGTCCCGTGCATCACACGGTTTGTTGTAGCACCCCCTGGCCTCCACCCACCAGAGCCGGTCACCCCTGCCACTGGGACAAAACTGTGTCACAACCTCAGTGCCCTCATTCCAGCCCGCAGGGAGAAAGGCGGAAATAAAAGGCAGTGGTGGCTGAGCGAGCTCCTTTAGGACCTGGCCAATGCCAGGGATCTCCCTCTGCTCCATTAGCACCGACTTGCCCCGGTCACTCCAGCTGGAGGGGAGGCGGGAGGCGTCTCCAGCTGAGCAGTGTGGGCCTGGCTAAAGCACAGGGGGTCTTTTTGCTAAATGGGGGGGAGAAGTCATAGATTCTGGAAACAAACAGCAGTCTCTGTCGCAGGCCCTGACAGACCACTCCAAATGCCCCTCTCACGGGATCAACGAGAGTCAGGGTAGAGAGGCCTGAGTTCAGGTTATCTCAGCTGGATATGTGCAGAGATAATTATGTATGCACATGTTTAACACACATGCACGCAGCACACATATAAAGCATGCATGTGCATACATCCACACATATACTTACGTTTATATAACACATCACACATATACATTGTACATGCATGTACATTGTTATATGTGTATTTACATTCATGTATATATATAGAAAACTCCCATGTACATAACATACATGCACACGTATATGCATAAATAACACACATATTTAACATATATGTATACTCTGTTTCTTGGGTTCTCTAGGGACGGGAGACCTAGAACACAGAGAGATTGTAAGAAAAGTCAGTGGGCATCATCTCAAATGGGCAAAAGTATACTCGCCATTGCTGCAGCAAAGCCAGTGGGTTCAGAGCAGGAGCTTTGGGGTCATAGGGACACGGATTTGAGCTTGCTGCTGGTGCTAATAACCCCATGGTACAGAAGATGCAATGAAGGTTTAAAGAGCGGAGGTTTTGAGGGCGGACAGTTGCTGGTTGGAATCTGTGCTCTACCATTTCCTAGCTGAGGAAGTTTACTGACTCTCTATGCCTTGATGACTATTCCCTTGTTTACTTCACTCTAATCCTCAATCGTTTCATATGTGAAATGGGATGATAGTTGTTCAAACATCAGAGGGTTGTGAGGAGGGGTAAGGAAATGGTGCACATTGGCTGGCTATAGGAAGCGTTCAGTAAACAGGAGTTATCACAGCTGTAAATATTACCAGGTTAGCCCTTCATGGATGCTGAGGGGTGGATTATAGCACTGGGCTAGGTCAGTGGTTCCTGAGACCTACTTGGAGAAGAGCTTTTACAAAATCTAGATAGAAAAGCACCCCCTGTCCGAGGAATTTGCAGTTGATTGATTGGGGCAGGGCCTAGGAGTTTGTATTTGTAAAGGCTTCCCCCAGCTGATTCTGATGTACAGCCAGGTTTGGGAAGTGGCCTTCCAATGCCAAAAATTTTATATTCCAATTATTTAACTTCACTCTCTGCCCTTTTATCTTCATGCCAGAAATCCCAGCCTTGGTCCCTTCCCAAGCCATTAACAAGCATTTACGACTCTCTGCCATCCTTCCTCCTTCCAGTCCTGATCAATAGTTCTCCTCTTAGTATTTGGCACTCCTCTTCATGTGCTGGGCAAGCTCTCAAGGTCAGTGATGGGCAAAGAATCTTCTCTTTAAACAATAGTGCTGACCTGCAGGATTCTGTGTTCTGAACCATTCTGCGGTGACTGGATTTAAAGCAGCCCTCTGCTCTATGTGCATGGCAGTGAGACGGGAGCCACACCCAGTAGAATGCTGTTGGGTAGACCAGCGCCGAATGCTGCAGAGGTGTGGCAAGCAAATGAATTCAGTGCAGAGGGTGGCTGCCGGCCCCAGACACTGCTGCCACTGATGAAGAATGAGCCTCTAGACGCCGGCTGCAAGGAGCTCCGCTCCTGTATGGAGCCCACGTGCAGTTACTTAGACAGCTCACCAAGTGACCCCCAGAAAAAAGGCAAGACTTGACTCTTCAAGGTACATGAGGTAATTTATCCTACAATTGGACCTGTGCATTTGCACAACAGATAAACGCATCAGGTTTTTTCCTGCAGAGCTTACTGTCCTGATGAAACACTGGGAACAACCTAAATGGCCTTCAGTAGGAAGCTAGCGAAGGAGTTCATGGGGCCTCTGCTTCTCTGGGGTTATGACAGCACCTCAGTCCCCATGGACATAGTACTGGTTTCCAAGGCTGTAAAGGGCTGATATGGGCTCTCCCGGCCTTGTGTGGACCCCATAAGTGTCTCCAAGCTTCGAGGCCAGCGTGGACTCCATTGTCTAGTGGTGTGCACTGGTATAATGGGTTGATTACAGCAAGAAGCCCCAATTCTTCTCCCCATGTGCACACCACTTCCCTCTTTTCAGTTTGAAATATTTAATAAAGATTCTATGTACTCAACGCATACAACATGATACTTTGATATTATATATACGTTGCGTAGTTATTTTCAATATATCTCTGAACTCCATTGGTGGCGCGGGGAGTGTATTTCTCCACGTTTTGAATCTCAGCTGACCTTTCCACTTGTCTTAGTTCACAA
This sequence comes from Piliocolobus tephrosceles, assembly GCF_002776525.5. Taxonomy (NCBI): domain Eukaryota; kingdom Metazoa; phylum Chordata; class Mammalia; order Primates; family Cercopithecidae; genus Piliocolobus; species Piliocolobus tephrosceles. The sequence goes on along the minus strand of NC_045443.1, from coordinate 126,716,084 downwards.
AATACAGTCAATGTAACATTGTGCCAGTTCCAAACCTACGTGTCAAGAACCCTTGAATGCTCCTGCTCATTCTTTAGAACTTTCTGGCTCCATATTAACAAGTCCAGGCTAGCTTGCTGAGGAATGAGTCATGTAAAACAGTTGCCCTTGTCAAGGCTGCAAACATAAGACAGCGCAGCCAGCTGACCACAGCAACCTCAGTAAACTCAGCCAAGATTTAAGAACTGTCCAGCCAATGCACAGATGCATGTATTGGATAAATGTTTATCAATAGTGGGTTTAGCGCTTGTGGGTTTAGTGCTTGTATATCGGGCTTAGTGCTTGTATATTATGCAGCAGGAGCTAACTGATACATCTGGGTAAGGCTATGGTGGTTCCCTAATCTTTATTATAGAGTCAATGTGGCTTCCTGTTATCACACAGCATTCTATAGGACCCATAGTATAAAGGATCTGTGGAGTCTCTTCTCTGGACACATAAAGTCACTCCAGGCTTCCAGGACCCCCATATATGCCCCAGGAGCAGAAGATTCAGACCTCACCATCATCAAAATAAGTGTCTCTGGCACTATGATGATCTCTGGGGAAGAAGGCACGGGCAGCTGTGATCCAGAGCCAGCAGAACAGTGGCTATCATTGTGGTTGGCTTTTTCAGTGGGAATATTAAGGTTTACAAGGGAAGTCACTGTCATCAGTTTACACGGGTGGTGATACATGGCCAAGACAAGGTTGGAATCTGGATGGCAACATTGTCTCCATACTGTCCCCCTGGGGCAGAAAACGCAAGTACATACCAGGGCCAGCCAGGTAATGAAATGTGTGAGTCGTCAGCCAGGTAATGAAATGTGTGAGTCGTCAGACCTGACTGCATTGTCTTCAGCACAGAAGCACGTTGCTTGCATATTAAACAGCTGCACAGAATCTTTACTTACACAGAGAATTAGCCTCTCTATCATTGTTCTTGGAACACAGAATGATTGGCTTCCCTCTTGACTCTCCCATAAGAAACACATGAGCACACACATCATGATATATAGCAACTGACAATCGGGTTTAGTGTCAGGAAGACAATTAAAAGGGGTAGGGACTGAGGAGATGTTTCTCTAAAAGGGGTGGCCACCCCCTACACACTGGGCATGTGGAAATGCAAGCTCAGTGTCTTCAAGCTTTTCAAATTTTCAGGAGAATCAGGAAGTTTCAATCTGTATGTGAAACCTTCAGATAGGTAATTCTTATAGCTATCTAACAAATAAATCATGTTGGGATTGTAGGAAATAACAAATGAAGGAGGTTATACTCTTTGACAGTGTGGTTAAAATAAAAATAACAGGGAAAGTGAATTGAGTGCTTATAAACACAATGTTAAGCAAAAGAAGACACAAAAGAGCAATATACTATATGATTGCATTTGTAGGAAGGTCAACAACAGGTGAAATAACATATAATGATATGAGTCCAAATAGTGATTACTGTCAAGGTTATATTGCCTAGAAGGGGTATGAGAAAGCCTTCAAGGAGTGCTGCTAATGTCCTATATCTTAATCTGGGTGGTGGTTTCATGGGTGGTTACATATTTAAAAATTTGTAGTCTAGGTGCAGTGGCTCATGCCTGTTATCCCAGACTTTGGGAGGCTGAGACAGGCAGACTGCTTAAGCTCAGGAGTTCAAGACTAGCCTGGGCAACATGGCAAACCCTGTCTTTTCAAAAAATACAAAAGTTAGCCAGCTGTGGTGGTACACGCCTATAGTCCCAACTACTTGGGAAGCTAAGGTGGGAGGATCACTTGAGCCCAGGAGGTCGAGATTGCAGTGAGCCAAGATCATGCCACTGCATTTCAGCCTGGGCAACAGAGTAAGATTCTGTCTCAAAAATAAAAATAGGAAAAAGCGAAGATGGCCAAATAGGAACAGCTCCAGTCTCCATCTCCCAGCATGAGC
>NC_045443.1:126690665-126709147 GCF_002776525.5 Piliocolobus tephrosceles | reverse complement strand
GGGAGGGATTGCATTGGGGAGTTATACTTGATATAAATGATGAATTGATGGGTGCTGACGAGTTGATGGGTGCAGCACACCAACATGGCACATGTATACATATGTAACAAACCTGCACGTTATGCACATGTACCCTAGAACTTAAAGTATAATAATAAAAAATAAATAAATAAATAAATAAATAAATAAAATAAAAATAAATACAAGTTTTAACAAATTAAAAATGAAAATATGTAGTTCTGTGCATTTTCCTAAACTTAAATTATAGCTCTATCAATATAACAAAAATGATAATAATATAAACTATAAACAACTGTATGTTATAAATATGAAAAAGAAAAATAAGCAAAATGTATAGAGCACTATGTGGCAAACACTGATCAAGGATAGTTCACATATTTCATTCTCACAACTACCCTATGGTGGCAAATTTTACCATCCCTAATCTATAAATGAGAAAATCGAGGTTCATAAAAACCATGGAACTTTCCCAAGTTCATGCAGCTCATACATAGCAGATGTGGGCTATGAAATTAGTGCACTTGGCCCCAGAGCCTGCATTTGTAACCCCCATCCTATGCACAGACATGGTGTGCCTGCACACTCTCGCACACACACCCTCAAGGTAACAAACCCAACTTATATCTCTATATGCTCACTATAGAGAGGACCCAATTTAATTTCCTCTTTTTACATTTTTGTTTACAAAGCATTCAGCTGTTCAAGTGAGGCTATAACTTCTAAGTGATTCAGAGTTTTCCACAGCTGAAAACAATGCATGTTTCCTGTCATTTATATCCATAGATAAAATGTCCTGTGTGAAAAGTTATCATATTAATTGCAGCTTCTCAATTTGTTAACTGGGCTGGGTGAGTAGTGACCATGCATTTATGATACCAAGGCTGAGCCCAGAAGTCACCCAACTTGGTCATTACCACAAGGCAGGGGCTGATGGGCAGATCTGTCCATGGTGCTGATTGACTCACTAGAGAATAAACAAGGCTATTCCCGCCCATCCAGATGCAAGCTCTGGTATTTTCCCATGCTCTGAAGAGGAGGAGTTTAGGATCAAGATCACTTGAGACAAATTGGATTCTATTTTCAAGCCGGATCAGGGTGAAGTTGGCTAAGCTTTTCCAAAAGCTGTACTTGAGGAGAAGGTGGCAAGGCAAGGCTTAAGTAGACCCATGAAGAACAGAGGTTGAGGCTTGATTAAAGAAAAAAAAAAAAGAGAGAGAATTAAGAAAAAGTACTTTGGCTGGGTGCAGTGTGCAGTGACTTATGCCTGTAATTCCAGGACTTTGGGAGTCTGAAGTGGAGGATTGCTTGAACTCAGGGGTTCAAGACCAGCCTGGGCAACAAAGTGAATTAAAAAATTAGCCAGCCATGATGGCACATGCCTGTAGTCCCAGTTACATAGGAGGCTGAGGTGGTGGGATTGCATAAGCCTGGGAGGTTGAGGCGGAAGTGAGACATGATTACGCCACTGCACTCCAGTCTGGGAGACAGAGCAAGACCCTGCCTCCAAAGAAAGAAAATAAAGAAAGAAAAAGGAAAGAAAAGGAAAAGGAAAAAATAGCAATTTAATGCATAAATCTTATGCTAGTTACAAATTCTGAAGCACAAATGATATGTTGTCAGCAAAGGATTATAAAGGTCTGGTCAGGAGGACATTTATTACAGTCTCTTAATTCCCCACAGGAAGTGGTATTCTGTCTGTTCAGGATTACAGGAAGTCTCAAATGGGGTTTACCAAGGCTCTTGCAGCCCCGGCTATGTTACTCTGAAGTAGTTGTGAGGTAGCAACCTCAGAACTCCCTTTCATGATTTCAAAAATGACTTTAGTAAGCCACAGTGGCACCTAAATCTCACATGCCATTTTGAGTGTAATTTTTGGTATCTCCCTATATTGTCCACAGATTATATGAAAATGACAAAGCATCACCCTGCACAGTTATGCTTCAACTATTTAAGAAAGAACTATTTGAGAGAGACAGAATTCAAATTCTACAGGGCTTGAGAGGCACTGGGCACAGTAAGCTTAGCCAGGACCTACACAGAACTGCCATGGTCACCAGATTATTGCAAAAAGCAGCAAATATTTTCTCCACTATTCCCCAAATAAATAATATATCTAGCCTACGTTGTGATATTAATGTTATCGTATGGAGTATAAATACAACTGGCAATAGGGGAAGTAGAATTGCTCTCAGGTATTTTATTTTGGGGGATGTCTAGGGAACCCCAGTAGCACCAAAATCAGCTGCATCCACCAAATCAACCACTATTCTTGCGGCCACACTGTAAGAGACTCTCCCCACTGGCAGACATGTGGTTTGCAATCATCCTGAGTATGGCTAGTTTTATTGTTTTGTAGAGGCAATAGAATATGGCACTTAAAAGGTTAAACTAGAACCAGACTACCAGGGTTCAATTCTTGGCCCTTCCCTTCCAGTCCTATACACCAAAGTAATTTATCTACCATCCCTCTGCTTTAGCTTTCTAACCTGTAAAATGAGAATAATAATGAATGATCTCAAAATATAGTTGTGAAGATTGAGTAGATATAAACTATTTAGAACAGTTCAATGAAGTACGAGTTAAATGAAGTCCTTGAACATCGTCTTCTTATCTTTAGCCCCTACAGGATGTTTATAAGATACCTTGCCTTTTTGTTTTGTTTTGTTTTGTTTTTTGTCTGAGCCAAAATAAATAGCATTTGCCACTACAAAGCTTGTTGGAGATGGCCAGATGTCTTGGTTGCAGGCAACAGAAGTTGACTCATTACTGAGATGAGAGGCTCAGAAGACAAATGACTAATGATAAATGCTTGGGAAGTGAACAGAACCAAGGGAACAGCAAAGAGTGAGATGTTGGATACCAGAGCAGAGGAAAAAAAAAAACAAAAAAAGCCACTTCTATTCCTGCCATGGGTGTAACCTCCTATAGCCCTCAGCCTCCCTGCACTTCTGGTTCAAGAATCAGAATTCCTGAAGAAAGACTCAGGTTGACCAAGCCCTAGCCATGTACTGACTCAGCTGTGAGAAGAATCTCAAGCCTTCAGCTTCCAACTCTCTTGGTCATTGGTGTTCAACAGTCAAAAAGTGACAAAATCCCACTGGGATGACAGGCACAAGCTTCTGAGCAATGTTCTTCCCTAGAGCAAAAACATTTCCCATGGGTAGTCCACCAAGAGATCTAGAAGAATTAAAATGCAAAAACAGGTCTGCTGCTATCTCATTAAATTTAAAGCAACAACTTGAACATGAAAGGGCTGTAACTTTTCTTCACTCTTTTCCCATTTCTTCTCAGTTCCTGGACTCCAATAATTACTGAAATTAAATATAGCAATTGAGGCTGCCTATTGTTTCTTGCTATGTAATACGTTACAGAGGCACCTTCAAACTCAGCCATCTGTCTGAATTGCCTCTGGTGTGTGACTCACACGATGGTTATTGTTGTAAAAAAGAGACCCAGGAAAGCGTTCCTGCATTATTCACTTCATTTATTTTGATACAATATTTGGAGCTACTTCATTAAATTTGCTTAGAATGTCCTGTCATTTTTTTCCTCTGCCAGCATCTGTTTCACACAGATAATATAACACAGAGAGAGTGAAAAAAAGTTGCCTGCAGAAGGGAATAGAAATTATTTAACTTGATTTATAGATTTGGGTTAGCTTTTTTTTCTTCTCCTCTCAAAGAATCCAAATAGCATAAAACATTTCATTAATGGACATATCAATGTATTTAGTTACTAAATGGTTACTAAATGGGGAAGGCAATTAAGCTGCTGTTCCCTAAGATGAAAAGAGACAGTGTTTGGCTTTGTTTGGGGGAGGGGTTTCATCTAACTAAAGCTGGCTCTGACAGCAGAAATGCTGAACAGGAAGCCCACGTGTGCACTTTTAACTTTTTTCGACGTGAGAGACTGAAATCTTCAAGTTCTGGGTGATTTTGCATCTCAGTCTAACAAAACAAGCAAAAGACAAGCAGCTGTGTTTTTTGGAGACTGTTGCTTTTTTACAGTTAATCAATTTGTCACTTGTGGTTGAGAGATGCTAGGCAAACAGGAATTGAATTTCACTGAATATAAAGGTCCCCAGTCTCACGTTTACGGTAGGAAAATAGACCAAGATAAGACAACAGGACCCAGTTGAAGAAGAAGAGTTGAAATGACAGAATGTCAGAATCCTAGCCCAAAGCTCTCCTCGTTAGACACACTGGTTCCAAAATTATCCAGAGATGAATATATAGGAAGGAAAGACAATGTAAATAAGAAACCAGTGTTTTTTTAATTTTTACTTCTCCAGCTTTCAGAAAAAGAGAACTAAATTCTTTACAAGTAAAAACTATGTCTACCTGCAGCTGTGGCTGATGTTCAGTTCACATACACCAACAGGGGCATCCCAGATGTTTATGGTCAGTTCCATTCTGATTTGTCAGTGTGCATACTAGTTATTAAACATTCTGAATCAATCCCTCTGTCAACCAAGAGGTCAAAGAGGATGGAGTAGTCAGCTCCTGTTTTGCTGTCAGCAACTTTTCCACCTTTTTCTGGCAATAACATTCCAAATTTCCTTTGGGGCAGCCACTTTTCCCCTCTCAGATGCAGTCTGGTGGAGCTATCAACCAGGATGCTTTAGTTTCCTCCACTATAGGATGTCTCCTTGGTGCCCTCAAGAGACCAGCCATCGGTTTCTATTTCCTATTCCTGCTCTGCTACCTGGGTTTTCCCCTGTCCATTTTAAGTCTCATTTTCATTCTACTTTTCCATTTTGTAAGATACCCTCTAATAAAGCCCATTCCTCTCGAAGTTAGTCAAAATCCATTTGTCACTGGCAACCCAAAGAACCGTGGATGAACCCCAAAATATAAGCCCCTTAGTCTTCTAGAAATGATAGGTCAATCCATGAGATAATAGTAAGTCACATCCCACAGGTGGAATTAGCTGGCTGCAGGAATGCTTCCCAAAGCAAACCTTCCTGAAAATGTAACTTGGAGACAAGTTTTTGATGAGATTAAAGTGCCTCTCTATGTCATCAGGAAGCATCAACTAGGAAGAAAAGTCTGTAACAATGAGACTCTTAATATGTTATTAAATGTCTGTTGAAAATACAATACTGACTGACAAGTGTGGGCCTCAGATCAAATAAGGTCTGGGAAGAATTTAATCAATATTTATGCAGAACTGTGCAGAAAAACTGTTGCTTATTTAAAAATTATTTTTCAAAGGCTTGCATGAGCATACTTGAAGGCACCTGTCCATCTACATTTGTTCTGTTTCCTGATGAAAACAACCCTCGACTTGCTATTAATGATACTCATGATGCCTAGATTTATTAGGATACACCCAGGCAGTTGTAAATGACAGAATCTTGGCTCAAATTGTTTTAAGCAGAAAAGGGAATTCATAGGCACATGTAAAATAAAACGGTGTCTGGAGGGCACCAAGAGTTAGGTTCTCTTTGTCTTCTGGCTCAGCTTTCCTCTGAAATGACATGACTCTCAGGAAGCCTCTTCCAACATGGTAATTGCCCCAGAAGCCTCACACACACACGTTCTCCTGCTTTCATTCTCTAAAGAAAGGCTCTCTCCTCTTGGCATTTCCATGAAATGTCTAAGAATTGAGCCTCATTGACTGACAAGAGTCATGTGCCCACCCCTGAACCAATCACGTTGGCCATTTAGATTCTACCTTCTGAGTGGTTAGGTAGGAGCCTCACCTCCGCTCCTGGGGGTGGCCTAGAGGCCCCATGCAAGAGGAGGGCTTTCCCAAAAGAAGGCCAGGATGCTATTACCAAGAAAAAGGGCAAATTTAAATGTCCACTGGCCTCTCTTCACACTAGAACAAGAGGTCTATGGTTCATTTCTGAAATGGCTTATTAGTAATTGTCTTTTTGGATTTATAAGGAATTATTTTTCTTTTCTTTTCTTTTCTTTTTTTTTTTTGAGACAGGGTCTTGCTCTGTTGCCCAGGTTGGAGTGCAGTGGTGCAATCATGGTTCACTGCAGCCTTGACCTCCCAGGATCAAGTGATTTTCCCACCTCAGCCTCCAGAGTAGCTGGGTCTACAGACACACATCACACCTAATTACTTCTTTACTTTATATTTTGTCGAGTCTGGGTCTTAGTATGTTGCCCAGGCTGGTCTCAAACTCCTGGTCTCAAGTGATACTCCTGCCTCGGCCTCCCAAAGCGCTGGGATGACAGGCATGAGCCACCATACCTGGCCAAGAATTCTTGTAAGCAGGAGAAACAAATATTATTTTGCCTGGTCCTGAAGTCTCCCTATTTCTCTACCAACTACAAACTGGGTAAAATGAAGCAAGTGTGATTCGAAATCCTCACAGCTGAAGGGGTCTTTCTCCTTAGCCTGTCCTGCTGAGTGCCTTTGCTCCAAACAGCAAATGCCATCCATGGTGTAAGACTCTTCACTGGTTGCACCTTTCCACCTGCCTTTTAGTCCCCTTTGCCTCCTTGGGCCACACTCCCGAAAGGTTCAACTCCTCTCTTCATCCTCTGCCTTTCAAAACTTGTTTTCATCTAAGTAATCGTGAGCTTAAAAATGTCCAATGAGGTAAACAGCAGTAGATAATAGATGTTTATCTACTAATAGAGAATAATGAAGCATCAACTATATATTGTGCTTTTGTCCCCAGTCCCCCGTAAATGTGCCTGAAGTATCTGGTGTTTTCTATATAACCAGAAGGATTGCTTGTGGCCATGGAAGTTTTAGAATTGAATGGGTTTGGGGTGGTCACATACCCACAGAGACTCTGCGATGGTGATAGGATGGGGTGCTTTGAAGTCTGAGCAGTTTTTGCCAATGGGAGATATACTTACTCCTGGGTTGCTTTTCATTATTTCAGCAGGCAACATTACTTCATTCATAGAATGACCTCAAGGGGCTTCCCTGGGCATCTGTGCCCAAGAATGAGCCTTACTAATCTGACACTTTGTAATAGAAACAAGGGGTCTGCCATCAAGGTTCATTCTCAGCCCAAAAGATGAGCAAGGAGGCAGTGTCAGTGGCCCCATTCGCACAATGGCCTGTGTAGCAGGCCACCCAGCCACACTCCTCTCATTCATTCACCATGTTGCTTACTCATTCAACAAATACCAAATCCTTCCAGCCTCACACCATGATCAGAACCCCCTAGAGGCACACAGTCATGTGAAGGAGGGCAGTGGCATGACCAGGATGACAAGCGGATCGTCAGCGGGTTTCCTCCTACTCCTCAGACAGCATATTCACTTCTTAGGGTTGCCATAACAAAATGCCACAAACAACAGAAATGTGTTCCCTCATAGTTGAGCCTAGAAGTCCAAATCCCAGGTGTCAGCAGAGCCCCATGCTCCCTCTGAAGGGCCTGGGGAGGGAGCCTTTCCCTCCTGCAGCTTCTGGGGCTCCCTGAATTCTTGGCTTGTGGCCACGTCCCCCCACTCCCCACCTCTGCCATCCCATGGCCCTCTTCTCCCTGGGTAACCCTCTGTGCCTTTTCTTTTATCCTTCGGCTTGCTGGCCTTGGGAATTTTTTTTTTTTGACAGAGTTTTTCTCTGTCACCCAGGCTGGAGTGTAATGGTGCAATCTCAGCTCATGGCAACCTCTGTCTCCTGGGTTCAAGCGATTCTCCTGCCTCAGCCTCCCAAGTAGCTGGGATTACAGGCACGCACCACCATACCCAGCTAATTTTTGTATTTTTAGTAGAATTGGGGTTTCACCATGTTGGCCAGGCTGGTCTCAAACTCCTGACCTCAAGTGATCCGCCCATCTCAGCATCCCAAAGCGCTGGGATTACAGGCATGAGCCACTGTGCCCAGCCTTCTCCTCTTCTTATAAGGACACTGAGTCATAAGATTTAGGGACCATGCTAAATCCATGACATCTCTAGACCCAAGATGATGTCATCTCTAGACCCTTAACTAATGAATCTGCAAAGACCCTAATTTCAAATAAGATCCCATTCTGAGGTTCTGGGTGGACATGACTTTTGGGGGAATGACATTCCACCCACTACAGACAGGGAGAAGCCTAGGAGCAGTCAAGGGAGCGATATGGGATGAGGAACAGAAGAAACGTAAGAAGTCCTGCTGTCAGGCGCTGAGTCATATTGAAACTCCAAAGAAAACCGAGCAAACAAAAATCTGAAACTAAGACAACAATCTAGCACCTTGCATCCTAGTAGCCACAAAAGGCATTTCACTGACAAGTTGTTTTCCTGGTGCTGATAGGTGCTGAGAGGGTGTATGTGCACGTGTGTGCATGCGTGTACATGTCTGTTACCATTAAGTGTGTGTGTGAAGGGGGGTGTCCGGGGACAGAGTAGCAAATCAAGGAGGACGAATCCTACTTCTGTCTTTTTGACTGTGCAAATACTTTCCCTCACACTAGATTTTAGAGTAAAATCTGGGAACACTGCCTCTCCCAGCAGCACTCAATGTAGCTCCACAGACAGTTTCTTAAAACCAGTGCTGGCCGGGCACGGTGGCTCACGCCTGTAATCCCAGCGCTTTCAGAAGCCAAGGTGAGTGGATTACATGATCAGGAGTTCGAGACCAGCCTGGCCAGCATGGTGAAACTACATCTCTAATAAAAATGCAAAAAATTATCTGGGTGTGGTGGTGTGCGCCTGTAGTCCCAGCTACTTGGGAGGCTGAGGCAGGAGAATTGCCTGAACCTGGGAGGCGGAGGTTTCAGTGAGCTGAGATCACGCCACTGCACTCCAGCCTGGGTGACAGAGTGAGACTCCAGGAAAAAAAAGAAAAAGCTCTTCATCCAGCTGTATCTGTAAAGAATACACCTCCATTAAGGGTTTCTGACTATTCCATTAGCTAATTGTAATAACTAGTCCTTCAGAAAAGACTCATGGCCAAAATAGGCCTGTTTAGATCCATTCATTCCTGTCTGCTTTTCACAGAACAGGGAGAAATTTATCTGCCTTTGCAACAAGCCAAGAGTTACAGGGTGAGCCCTGTGCCAGCCATTCAGTTGCTGCATCCTACAGCAACATAAATTCTCCTGTGTGACAGGGTAGAAAGCTTCATAGCCATCGGCAGCCCAGATGCTTTTTCATCCTAATTGCTCTGCAGACTACTCCTGCTCAGAGGGGCCCTCCACTGAGTTACTGCAGGAACTGTAAATTGCGTGTGCACGGAAAGGCTACAACCATCATTCAGCTGTTAGAGGCTGGCTTGGCCCACACATGTGGGGCACGGTGGGGAATGAGGGGGAGATCTAGGGGCTGGAAGTTAGGGATGAGGAGTTCTTTGTTGTTCTCTGCTTTGAGGGGTGACGAGTCCTGGTCATAGCTGATGGGGAACAGCAGTGCCCAAGAGCTTCTTGTTCAGTCTCCTCTCTGCCAGTTAGACTCCTATTTGTCCCCATCCTTCTCCAGGCTAACCGTGGAGTGCTGGAGGCCACGGTGGGATGCTGCCTTCTTATGGGCAGGGAGACTTCCAGGCATCTGAGAGCTGGAAGGCAACTAGGATTTACGGGAAGAGTGGACTCATCTCACTTGCAGGCTAGGTGCAGAGAGCTGGTGGCTGGCAGCTTCCTGGAGGGGAGGCAGCCGGCCAACATTACCCACCATCACCACATCCACAGACCCACTGGGGCTGCTTCAAGCAGAAAGAAACCCCAAGGACACTGCTCTATGGCTCAGACCAGAGAGCTGTGTGGGGTCCAAAACTCTATCTGTGGCTGCAGGGGAACAAGGAAAAGGAGTTTGGGTTTTCTGCAGGCCCCATGCCCCAAGCCAGCCTCTGCTTCAGAAACTAAAACATTTAAGAATCAAGGGGCTGGGTAACAGTGGCTCATGCCTGTAATCCCAGCACTTTGGGAGGCTGACAAAGGAGCCCAGGAGTTACAAAGCAGCCGGGGCAACAGAGCGAGACCCCCTCTCTTCAAAACATAAACAAAATTACTCAGATGTGGTGATGCACACCTGTAGTCCCAGCTATTCCGGAGGCTGAGGTGGGAGGATCTCTTGAGCCTGAGAGGTGGAGGTTGCAGTGAGCCATGATTGCACCACTGCACTCCAGACTGGGAGACAGAGCAAGGCCCTGTCAAAAAAAGAAAAAAGAAAAAAGAAAAAAGGAAGGAAGGAAGGAAGGAAGGAAGGAAGGAAAGAAGGATGGATCAAGGGTCCTACTCTGATTGCCACATCTCCATCCATCATACAAACTCAGATGCTACCAGGGCCAGATAAAAAGTAGTGACAAGGCTGGGAGTGGTGGCTCACACCTTTAATCCCGGCCCTTTGGGAGGCCAAGACAAGAAGATTGCTGGAGCCCAGGAGTTTGAGACCAGCCTGGGTCACACAGCAAAGATCCTGCCTCTACAAAAAGAAAAAAATGTAGTGAGAGTGGTGGGGGCTGCCGTGAGCTGCAGACACACTCCCATCAGATAAGAGCAGGCAGGTGCCACTCGGCGCCAGCCAGTGGTGGTCATGTGAAAGGTGAGGCTGGTGTTGACAAATTTTCTGATTTTGAAGGATAGCAGGCCTCTGGAAAACTATCTAGAAATCAGGATTTAACATAAACCCCTCCAATGCTTTCATGTCGGTTAAATTTTTAAAAACATTCTGAAATACAAACCAAATTGGTCTGTGGCTCAGATTTGACCTGGAGGATACCAGCTTGCAGGCACCACCTCCCAGTAAACCCTCTTAATAATGACAGTCAACGCTCACGGGACAGCAGCTTCACATCAAAGCCTTGCTGAGAACCTTGCATGAGCCATCTCATTTAATGCTCTAGCAACCCTGTGAGGTGCTTATTCATGTATTCATTCTTTCAAATCTCTCTTGAGCACCTACGATGGGCCCAGCAGCACTCACAGTGCAGAATCCAGCAGCAAACCCAGTATGACCCCTTCTCTTGGCAGCAGCACCCTGGACTTCCTTTGAGAAAACCCCCTTCTTGCATGGTTTAGGAGGTCTAATCCACCCCCAGGAGGGGAGGTGTGACTCCTACCTGTCCAAGCAGAAGATAGAATCTAAACAGCCACAGTGATTGGTTCAGGGATAGGCACACAACTCTGTCAGCCAACGAGGCTCAATCCTTAGACATTTCAGGGGAATTCTAGGAAGAGAGAACCTTTCTTTAGAGATTGAAACTAGGAGCACCTGAGGCTGAGGCTTCTGGGGAAATCGCCATTGTAAGGGGCAGAGCCAGGGCAAACAATGAAAAAGGGTGTAAATAAACAAGGTCATCTCGAAACTGATGAGTGGCTCTACGGAAAAAGTCCTGGGACTGGTGGCTGTTGGGGACAGGTAGTTGATGAAGGTCTGCATGGAGGATGCACATTTGAGCCAGCCTTGTGAGCAGAGGGATGCAGGTTGTTGCAGGAAAGCAGGAGTGCTAGGTCCAGGGGCAGTGTGTCCGGGGAGGCCAGTGAGGCTGGAGGAGAGAGCAGGGAGGACCATACTGGGAGATGAGAGAGAAGCCATGGGCAGGGCCACATTCAGAGGGCCTGGTGGCTATGATAGGAGCTGGAACACAGCTGGGTGCGGTGGCTCACTCCTGTAATCCCAGCACTTTGGGAGGCCAAGTCGGATGGATCACTTGAGATCAGGAGTTCGACACCAGCCTGGCCAATATGGTGAAGCCCTATCTGTAGTAAAAAATTTTTAAAGCAGCCTGGCATGGTGGCAGGCACCTGTATTCCCAGCTACTTGGGAGGCTGAGGCACGAGAATCACCTGAACCCGGGAAACCGAGGTTGTAGAGAGCCAATTGTGCTACTGCACTCCAGCCTGGGTGAGACGCCATCTCAAAAAAATAAAATAAAATAAAATAAAAGAAGAAGCTGGAGTGTTACTGTAAGTGCAGCAAGAAGCTCTTGGTTGGCAGGACCTTGTCTGCAACCTTTGCAGGTCACTCTGAGTGCTGGGGACATGGAGTGTTGAGGGGCAGCAAGAAGAGACCAGCTGAGAAGGGTCTTTGCAGAGGAAGAATGTGAGCACTGTGTCTGCAAGGTGCATCCAGAGAAAGCACGTTACCTGAACAAAAACTCCTAGAGGAAAGCAAAGCACCCGCTGTCCAGCCGGGAGCTGCCTGCAGAAAGGGCCGACTGACACCCAGGCGTTACAAGCTGAGACTCACACAGGCAAACTGAAGACTGAGCATGTGCAGTGAAAAATCCTACTCATTTCCCCAAAGTCTGAAACTCAAATATGAGCCATATGTCTCTCCCTGAACCGAGCGCCACAGACCTACACACTGCAATTCCCCAGTTTGTCATTAACTCGCTGAAAAAATGTCACGTCTTTCAAAAACAAAAGTGACCTTTGAGTGGGTTTTCTGGTTGTTCGTAGGAAAAGGGGGCTGTGAAGGATTGCCTGTCTTTCAGGGTCCCCAGGGCTCCCTGGCAAAGCAGCTGCAAGCCGGGCCACTGTCCAGGGCTGAGGGCGCAGCATTGGTCGTGGGCTGCAAGTGTGTCTTCGTGCAAAGCTGAGAGATCCGATTGACAATCAAATGTCCTCCCAAGGTGGCTTTCTGACCTTAGGGGGTCCTCAGACTGAAATGATCCTTCCCTCCATCCGGGTAGCTGGAGACCAGCAATTTCTGCTTTAGAAATTCCTGTAAGTTCAGATGCTTCCAGTCCTATGTGAATGCAAATGTCCTTCCAGGGAAGAGCGGCTTTAGGCCAGTATTTTTGAAATAGCTTGATACAGTTGGCTGTCATTGCTCAGCAAGCCTTAGAAAGATGGCACAGAGGCCTGGGAAGGTCACCGTGGGGGCTGAGAGAGGCAGCAGAAAGGGAATGCCTCAGTGGCGGTCCCCAGATCCAAAGGAGAATATAATTTTCCAATAATGATGAAAGGGCTTTGCTGAACAACTAATAATTCAGAAGAATCCCAGAGTAAAGTAGAGACAATTAAATCCAATGATTTCATCTATCCTTGTTCAGAAGAAAAGAAAAAGAGAGACGTCATACTTCCTCTAAGGGCAGGGAGCACGTCAAGCTGAGGACATCCAGGTGTCCGATACGGTGTTCTACAGACCGTCATTGTCTTACTTCAATCATCTTTTCACCTGTCGTTGGTTTTGCTAAGGGGATGTTCCAAACCCTTCTACCTCTTAAAAATTAATATCAATATTTAATTGATACAGTTCCTGCTACATGCCAGAGTTGCAGTAAGGGCTTTTACACAGCATTTTTTCCTCCTAACAGATCTGCAATGTCTTATCCACAATTCTGAAACTTTTTTGGAAAAAAAAAAATCACTCTCAACTTCACAATTTTTCTTCATAGGTTTGCATCAAAATATTGGGTGGGAAAATTTGCAATAATGCAAAACTATATAAAGTGCTTTTATAGCACACTTACTGTTGCTGTCTTACATGTTTTACTACAGAAATATTGTTTTCATATTATAGGGTTCTACCTCAGATTGGAGATAATCCTGAGTATGATATCATACATTATTATGTATCCATCTATGTGTAGAATTGTGTGTGTGCATGTGTATGTGTGTGCATACAACTTTAAATTTCTAAATTTTTTTTTCTTTTTGAGATAGAGTTTCACTCTGTCACCCAGGCTGGAGTGTAGTGGTCCAATCTCGACTCACTGCAACCTCCGCCTTCCGGTTCCAAGTGATTCTCCTGCCTCGGCCTCCCAAGTAGCTGGGATTACAGGCACCTGCTACCACGCCCAGCTAATTTTTGTGTTTTTAGTAGAGACAGGGTTTCACCATATTGGCCAGGCTGGTCTCAAACTCCTGACCTCATGATCTGCCCACCTCGGCCTCGCAAAGTTCTTGGATTACAGGCGTGAACCACCACACCTGGCCTAAATTTCTAAATCTTAAAGCTCAACGGAGCACCAAGGTTTTCAATGAACGTCTGTGGACCTGGGATAGACTGTGCAATTGTTTAAAATATTCACTCTCGTTCCTTCCTTAAGAACAGTCCCTATGGGAGAATCGTACATGACTGCCCCGCCCACATCGACACAGCCATATGACTTGCTCAGTTCACTGGAATGGGAACAGAAATGACTTTTTTGCTGCTCCCTGGAGTTTTAAGTGCCATGACAAGCTCCCCTACTTCCTTTCTTTTTCTTCTCCCACAAGACCAGCAACACCCCAGGCAAGAGCTGTTCTGTTAACACAGTTCACAGAATGAACAAGATGTGACATCACAATAGACACAAAATGTGGCCCTGAAATAAATCTCTGATGAGTCACCGAGATGGCGGGGGGGGGGGGGAGTCCTATGTTTCTGCAGCACAAACCAACCTAAATTGACTGATATGGGACTTACGACCTCCATTCTCCATGTAGGTAACTGAGGCACAGAGAGGTTAAGAATTCTGCCCAAGATCACAAAGCCGGTCATTGGTAATGCCTGACCTTGAACTGGGGGAATCTACGTCCCAAATATACTTTGTTGAGCATTACACTTGGTCACCTCTTTCTGAGCCCGCTTGGTATTTTATTATTATTTTTTGAGACAGGGTCTTGCTCTGTCACCCAGGCTTGGAGTGCATTTGTGTGGTCATAGCTCACTGCAGCTTCAACCTCCCAGGCTCAAATCATCCTCCCACCTCAACCTCTAGAGTAGCTAGGACCACAGGTGCCACCACCACACCCTGCTAATTTTTATAATTTTTTCTGTAGTGATGGGGTCTTAGTATGTTGCCCAGGCTGGTCTCAAACTCCTGGGCTCAAACTCCCACTTTAGCCTCCTAAAGTTCTGGGATTACATGCCTGGCCATAAGCTCACTTTTTCAAAAATGACTTTTCCTTACCTGCAAAGATCCAAGCTCCCAGGGTCTATTCCCCTCACACTGCCCCCAAGTCCAAGAAAGCTCTCACGTGAGGCTGATTCTAATTCCGTGGAAGCCAGTCTGCTTGCTGCCTTCAGACCAGCAAGACCCAAGGGGGTCTCATCAGAGCCTGGCCTAATAAGGGAAGATTTTCAGAGTGCCGATTTATTTTTCTGCCTCCTGAGGTGTGCACCATGTGGGTTAGAATAACTTCCCCTGGTCTGCTGAAGAGCAATTACCCTTCTACAGCTCCCCAAAGGACAATTGAGTCCCCTGTCCATATGTAAAGGCGGCTGCGGGAATGTTCTGTTCCGCAGCCATAAAAGCAGCACAGAGCATACCTTATTATCACGCTTGCAGCAGCCGCCTCCTTCTTTAACGGTAAACTCTCCTGACATCTCCAACCAAGATAATTACGGTGCTTAGGGGAACTTTTGGCCTTACTAAAAATACTTAGCAACAGTTTGCACAGCAAGGAATGCACTTACAGGTGATGCAGTAAAGAAGCTGGAGCCAGCGTTTGCTCATTCATCAGGGAGCCCTCGAAGCTGCCGTCTGCCCCCAGCTTAGACGCATCTCCATTCCTCCTGCATGGCGTCCTCCCTGACGTCACATCCCTGCTGATGAAGCCAGCACACTCAGCCCACCTGGATCCTACCTAACAGGGCGTGGATAGAGAGGAAGGAGATGCACCTGCTTCATTCCACGGCTGTGGCTGAAGCTGCAAGATGTCCACCAAAACCAACTTCCTTTCCTCTTGGGAACGCAGCTCGACAGGATTTCTCAGTCTCCCCTGTAGTTAAAGTGAGATGACTGAGGTTTCATCAGTGGAATGTGAGTGGGAGTGAATTCACGGTTGAATGAAGACCTGGCTTATAAGAACCTTCTCAACCTG
Source organism: Piliocolobus tephrosceles (assembly GCF_002776525.5). Taxonomy (NCBI): domain Eukaryota; kingdom Metazoa; phylum Chordata; class Mammalia; order Primates; family Cercopithecidae; genus Piliocolobus; species Piliocolobus tephrosceles. The sequence goes on along the minus strand of NC_045443.1, from coordinate 126,693,474 downwards.
ATCTCTCCCTTGCCCCATCTGCCAGCTGAATGAAGAAGCCCCACAGGAGGTCAGAGTCCCAAGATGGAAAGGACCTGGGTCCCTGAATCACCATGTGCAGGAGTTCCCCAACGCAGTGGCACTATTACGTGAGCAGGACATAAGGTGTGTTGAAGTGCTATTTACAGCAGTCAACTTTGCCTAACACCACGGCCCTGACCCAGGGCTGCCCCGACTAAATCCCAGCTGTCTTTAGCTGAGCCCTTGGAGAATCCCCGAGGTGCCCTAATTGAGATATTCGTCTAACCTGACCACAGTGTTTGCTAAATATATGAAGAGATGTCTCTTCATGTATTTAGCAAACACTGTGGGTGCTTACAGTTTACCAAGCATTCACTGGGCACCGACTTGGTGCAAGGCACGGAGATAAAGACTCATGGGCAGCCACTGTGTACAAAGATTGTCAGATGGGCTCAGTCTCAGCCCCAGGAGTCTACACACCAGTTCAGGGCAGCAAGGCCATGTTCAACTCACATAATTCTACCCGAAGGGGCGGTGCTCACCTATTTGGTCTCCTCAGAAGGAAGTTCAGCTGGGTTTTTTTTCTTTTTTTTCCCCCAACTTTATGGAGGCATAATTGACAAATAAAAATAGTACATATTCAAATGTGTCTAGTGTGAGGTTTTGAAGTATGTATACACTTTGAGATGATTGTCACAACCAAGCTAGTTAATATATCCATCCCTTCACATAGTTACCTTCTGTGTGGTCGAAACACTTGAGAGTTATTCTCTTCGCAAATACTATTAACTCTATCAGCACACAGCACATTAGGTCTCCAGAACTTATTCTTCTTATGACTCCAAGTTTGTATCCTTTGAACAACATCTCCCCATTTCCTGCACCCCTGACTCTTGGTCACCACCCTTCTGCTCTGTTTCTATGGGTTTGACTACTTTAGAGTCCACCTGTGGGTCACGCCATATTTGTCTTTCCGTGTAGGGCTTATTTCACTTAGCATGATGTCCTCCAGGTTCATCCATGTTATCCCAAATGGCATCGTTACCATCATCACCTTCTCTTTAAGGGTGAACAATACTCCTGTGTGTGTATACAGATGCCACATTTTCTTTTTCCATGCATCCATTGGTGGACATGTGAGTTGATTCCATGGCATGGCTACTGTGAATAGTGCTGCAGTGAACTTGGGTGTACAGATGTCTCTTCAACGCACTGATCTCGTTTCCTTTGGATACATACCCAGAAGTGGAATTGCTGGATCATATGGGAGTTCTATTTTTGTTTTTACTTTTTGAGGAACCTCCATACCATTTTCCATCAAAGCTGTACAAATTTACATTCTCACCAACAATGTGTAACTGTTCCCTTTCCCCCCCATCCTTGCCAACACACCTTACATCGTTTTAATACAGTTTTAATACTAATAGCCACTGTATTCATCCATTTTCACACTGCAGTGAAGATACTACTTGAGACTGGGTAATGTATAAACAAAGGAGGTTTCATGGACTCACAGTTCGGGAGGCCTCAGGAAACTTACACTCATGGTGGAAGGTGAAGGAAAAGCAAGGCACCTTCTTCACACGGCGGCAGAAGAGTGAGAGAAGCCCACGGGAAACTGCTGTTTATGGAACCATGAGCTCTCGTGAGAACTCCCTCACTGTCAACATGAAAACAGCCTGGGGAAACCGCCCCCCGATCCAATCACCTCCCACCAGGCTCCTCCCTTGACACAGGGGGATTATGGGATTGCAACTGGAGGTGAGATTTGGGTGGGGACACGGAGCCCAACCGTATCAGCCACCTAACAGGTGTGAGGTGGCATCTCACTGCAGTGTTGATGTGCACTTCCCTGATGAATAGTGAGGTTCAGCACCTCTTCATACACCTGCTGGAATTCAGGTTTCTCCTAATCCCCCTTTAGCCAAGAATGGGAAGCTTTCTTTTCACACCACCACTCTTCCAAGTGTCTTGAGCCCTCACATCGGGTCATCCTGCAAGTCATTTGAGCCTGTCTGGGGCACTGCTCATGCCGAAGAGTCTCACCACCATCTCTCGGTCAGCGGCCCTCACTGGACGGGGGCGAGAAGGAAAGCAGGCCCTGACCCAGCTGTACCCGGCTCCCAGGCTCTGCCACAGAGGGTGCTCGTGGTCTCCATCTTGCCCCTGTGTGCAGGATGCTTCTAGGCCAGCTCCTCCCCCAGCCATGCTGCCTTGTACACAGAGCAGGGGCAGAGAAAGCTTGGCCTGCTAAGGTGCCTCTGCTGCTTTCTTGCACCATTGGCCTTGAATACAGGAATTGATCATCTGTTGCCCTTACAGCGGCCAGTCTCTTTCAAAAGTCTGGCTGTCTTACGGAGAAGAAAGGGCCTTTAAAGAATTTGAAGAACACACAGGAAGAACATAAAGCACATTGGTTTGTTTAACAAATATGTTCTGAGCACTGCCACATGCCAGGTACCATTCAGGTTGCTAGGAAGAAAGTCATGAAAAAAATACAAGGTCTTGGGCCGGGCACAGTGGCTCATGCCTGTAATTGCAGCACTTTGGGAGGCCGAGGTGGGCAGATTACCTGAGGCCAGGAGTTTGAGACCAGCCTGGCCAAAGTGGCAAAACCTCATCTCTACTAAAAATACAAAAAGTTAGCCAGCTGTTTTGGCGGGTGCCTGTAATCCCAGCTATTCTGGAGGCTGAGTCACAAGAATCGCTTGAACCCGGGAGGCAGAGGGTGCAGTGAGCTGAGATTGTTCCATTGGACTCCAGCCTGGGCAACAAGGAAAAAACTTCATCTCAAAAAAAAAAAAAAAAA
>NC_045443.1:126655755-126685665 GCF_002776525.5 Piliocolobus tephrosceles | reverse complement strand
GTGTGGGGGGTGTGGATGTGTGTATGGGTGTGAGTGTGTGTGAGGTGTGGGTGTGTGGGTGCGGGTGTGAATGTGTGCGGGGGGTGTGGGGGTGAGTGTGTGTGTGGGTGTGAACATGTGGGGGCGAGTGTGTGGGGGTGTGAGTGTGGGGGCTGTGAGTGATCAGTGTTACAAAGCAAAATAAGTAAGGGGAGCAGATCGCCTGCAGCAGGGGTGCTCTTATTTACATGGTAGTCAGAGTATTTGAGAAGATAGCTGAAGGAAATGATGCAGAAAGACACAAAGAATCCCAGGAAAGAGTGTCTGGGGCACGAGTGATGAGCTGGGTGGGCAGGAGGACACGGTAGGAAGTGAGATTAGAGAGCAGACAGGGGTCAAGGATGGGGCAGGGCGAGTTTAACTTTCCCTCTGAGTGATATGGGAGTAATCAGACGATTCTGAAGACAGGAGAGGCACAATCTGGCTGATGTCCTAAAAGAAGCGTTCTGGCTGCTCTGCAAAAAATACATGAGAGAGAGTCAAAGATGGAAGAGGGGAGACCAGGTAGCAGACCATCGCAATAATCCGGGGAGGTTCGGGGCAGAAGAGTGCCATAATCTGACTTATTTTTAGTAGATTTATCTGGAGCAGGGCAAGAGTGCATCAAGAGAGGACAGGCAGAAAATCAGTGCAATAATCCCCAGAGATGAGGGTGGTGAGAAGCCCTCAGAGGCTGCCAGAGCCAGAAGGGTTTGCTGATGGGCTGATTGTGTGGCGTGAGGGAAGCAGAGGAGTCCAGGTGACTCCAGGGTCTTCAGCTGGAGCATCGAGATAAATGAAGTTGCCATTGACGGAGACGGGGAAGATGGCTGCATGCGCGCACTAACCCATGAGTTCTGCCTTAAGCATGTTGAATTGAGATCTATGCTAGATATACAAGGAGAGATATCCGGAAAGGTGCTGCATGTGAAAATCTTGAGTCCGAGGTAGATGTCCAGGCCAGATACATAGACAAGAGAGTCATTAGCCTGTAGATTGTATTTAAAGAGAAGGAAGAGAGGAGGGGAGAAAAAAGAGACCTAAGGAATTGAAAAATGAGGAAGAACTTGCCCAGGAGATGGGAAGGGAGGTGCTAGTGGAGGGAGGTAAGAAACAGGAGGGAGTGGGGTCCCCAAAGGAAGAAGTTGATTCAGGAAACAAGAAATGATCAATGGTGCTGTATGCTGATTAAAGGCAGATCAAGATGAAGACAGAGAATTGAACATGAAATTCAGCGACACTGAGATCACTGGTCTTCTGGACAGGAACTTCTTTTCTTGAGTGCTGGGAGCAAAAGAGTAGCTTAACAAAAGAGTGAAGAGAGGAAAATACTGTGGACAGTTTTTCTAATGGGTTTTGCTAAAATAAAGAAGAGGGGAGGAAAGAGAAAAGGTGGGATAGCAATTTTCTTAAAAATTAGAGATATTATAAGATATTGCAGGACTGAGCAAGTGGTGAGAAGAAACATACTATTGCAAGGGGACAAGAGAACCACTTCTGGAATGTGAATGTCCTCACGTAGTTGATAGATGGAATGCACTGACCAAGGAGAAGGGTCGACTTTAAATCAGAGCGCAAACCATTCATCCATTGTAATAGGATGGAACCTATCTGTAGCTTGAGAGATATGGCTCTGAGAACTCAGAAAATTCTTCTCTTACTACTTCTATGGTACTCAGTGAACAGAAAGCAAATGGCTTTGGGAGCTGTAAAGGGGTTTCTAGACTGCACTGAGGATCCACTGAAATTCATGGCCAGAAAATTGAAGCAAGGCCAGTAGGCATGAGCAGGTGTTTCCCCAGTTACTTTCAGCTGCCTGCAGGCAGGGGCGATGTAGATGCACAGTTGGATTTACCTGGAATTGCTGTTTTTGCAGGCGAATCTAACAGATGGAGAGAGAGCCCAGAGCATTGAGGGTGTAGACAACAGTTCGATGATTACTGTGGAACGTAGTGTCTAAGTTCAGCACAGAGACGTGAAGATGGACTGTGTGTGTTCCGATTGGAGGTCAACGTCTCCTCCCCACGAGGAGAGTGATGAAACATGAGAAGGAAGTAGGAGCAACGGAGTACAGATCCAGGTGAAATAACAGAATGTCAGGATTTGAAGAACGGGGGGCAGTGAGCTATACAGGTGAGAGTGGAGACCAGAGAATGATGAGACATTTGGAATTGAGAGTGGGGTGGGTGTACTTTTATTGATAATGCAAAAACATCTAAAGGGTGATATCAACAAGGGGCTGCTTCATGGCCTCTCAGTGTGCAAGGCTAATATCTGTCGCAGAGGGTCATGAAAGGGCTTTGGGAGCATAGAAATTGGGAAATTAATTCTTACTCATGCTCACTGAGGACGTTGAAGAAGGCTGCACAAATGAGGTGGGTTTTTGGGTTTTTGGGGGGTCTTTTTGGCTGGGTCTTGAAGCATGCACAGAATCTAAATGGGTGGGGATTGTGCAGTAGAGGACTAACCTTGCCCCAAGAAAGGCTTGGCTGCTGACCATCCAGCCTCTAAGTCCTTGGGATGTCCTGCCTGAAAAGAGCATCTTTGTTTACCAGGGACCCTTTTCCCACATTAGTCAATGTGGTTCATGGTGGGGGGTCTTGGACAAAGCAGTTATCCGCTCAACCTCTGTAGGGCCTGGAGAATAAGGTCAGCCATGAGGGTGGTCAGGTGAGTCTACAGGACCATCAGCCAGTCAGAACTCTGCCCACCAAGGCTCGGGGAGCTTCACTGGCCGGCAGGAGTCTGTGCGTGTTGCCACATTTCATGGCTGGGGGCAGTAAGTGCTGTGCCTGTGACTCCAGCGGGAGAGGACAACTGGAACTCTCCTGGGCCCCCCCGTGCACTGCTTCCATATGCTGGGTTCAGTCTGCACACTTTCGCTGTAATAAACTGTCGCTGTGAGCATACCTGCTTTGCTCAGTCGTGGGCCTTCTAGGAAGCCACTGAGCCTGGCGGTAGTCTTGGGGACCACGGTATTGGAGGTAAAGATGAAGGCCAAGAAACTCTAGTGAAGGACCTGGTATGAAAAAAAAACAAAGAAACTTGGAAATGTCATTTTCACATGAATAAACAGGACACAGAAAGGAAAAAAAATTACTCTTAAACATATGAAAAAAGGATCCAACCCGACTTCATAATATCACAAGTATAAAAGCATATTGAGATACCATTTTTTTAACCTAGGAGATTGGAACAAATCCCAAAGCACAGTAACACACTGCATCGTCAAGGCTGTGGGGACCCAAGGTCTCTCACACACAGCTGGCGAAAATGTGAACCAATTTAATTTGGCAATATCCATTAAAATTACAAGTACGAAGACATTTGACCCATCTATCCTGTCTGTAAATTTATCCCACCCAAATACTTGTACATGTGAGAATGCCTGTGCATAAGAATATTCATTGCAGTTTTTGGTGTAATAGAAAAAGATGGAAAGTAACTCATATGTCTATCAGTAGGCGACTGATTGAATAAATTGCATTATACATCAGAATAAATAATGCAATGCAGCACATCTGAAAAAGAGGAATGAGAAAACTGTGTACTAATGTAGAAAGAGATACATTTCAATGAAAAAAAGCAAGTCGCAATACAGTATTACAGCAGGCAACTATTTATGTTAAAAAGTGTGGAAAATAAGAATACACATTGTATTTGCATGTGTTCGCATAAAGATACCATGTAATAATACACAAATAATGAATAAATGTAATGGCCGCTTTGGAAGTGAAGAGAGGAAGGGGAAGGTATTATTTTTGTACCATGTGAATGTATTATTACATGGATTAAATTTAAAAAGAAAGAACTGCTATTTTCTAAACTGCAGTACACTTTTGAATGCTTCTAAAAGACTGAAATGAAGTTGACAGCAGAAATACGTTTTGTGCCCTTTCTGCTGGTTATCTGCTAATGTACTAGGCAGCCTCTACGGTGCCCCCACAAATGCCTGCCTCCTGGCATTCATGCTCTTGTGTAATCCCCTCTCCTCACATGTGAGCTGGACTTACTTCTAATAAATGGAACATGGCACATGTGATGATATGTCACTTCCAATGTTGGGTCATAAAAAGGCTATAACTCCCACCTTGAGTAGCAATGTGAGGTGAAATGTGTCCCTTTACAATTTATATGTTAAACTCCTAACCCCCGGTGTGAATGCATTTGGAAATAGGACCTTTACAGAGCTCATTAAGGTTCAATGAGGTTGTAAGGGTAGACTCATAATCTGATAGGATTGTGTCCTTATAAGAAGAGAAGCCAGGCACCGTGGCTTACTTCTGTAATCCCAACACTTTGGGAAGTTAAGGTGGGAGGATCACTTGAGCTCAGGAGTTGGAGACCAGGCTGGGCAACATAGTGAGCCCCCATCTATTAAAAATACTTTTTAAAACATTATGGCTGGGTGCAGTGGCTCATGCTTGTAATCCCAGCATTTTTGGATGCCAAGGTGGGAGGATCGCATGAGCGAAGGAATTTGAGAGCAGCCTGGGCAACACAGTGAAACCCCAATTCTACAAAAAACAAAACAAAACAAAACAAAAAACAAAAATTAGCCAGGCATGCTGGTGTACACCTGTAGTCCCAAGTACTTGGGAGGCTGAGGCCAGAGGATCGCTTGAGACTTGGAGGTTGAGGCTGCAGTGAGCCATTGCACTCCAGACTGGGCAACAGAGCAAGACTCTTTACAAAAAGAAAGAAGGAAGGCAACACCAGAGCTTTCTCTCTCTCTTTACTATGTGAGGACACAGAGAGAAGGCAGCTATCTACAGGCCAGGAGGAGAATCCGCACTAGACACCAACACTCTGGGACCTTGACCTTAGACTTCTAGCTTCCAGAACTGGGAGAAAATAGATTTCCTGTTGTGTAAGCCACACACAGTCTGTAGTATCTTGATATGGTAGCCTGAACGTGCTCCTTCAGGTGACAGGTGTGCTCTCTCTCTCTCACTCTCTCTCTCTCTGTCATTACTTGTTCTAGAGGGAGTCAGGAGCCACATCACAAAACAGCCCCATGGAGAGGTCCAGGTGACAGAGGCCTGAGGCTCATTGACAGCCACGTGAAAGAGCTTGGAAGCCAACCCTCTGCACATCAAGCCTTGAGATGACTTTACTCCTGGCCAGCACCATGAGAGGCCCTGAGCCAGAGCAACTTGACTAAGCTGCTCCCAGGCTTCTTACCTACAGAACCTGTGAGATACTGAATGTTAGTTGTGTTCAGCTGCTATGTTTGGGGGTAATTTGTTACACAGCAATAGATAACTGATGCATCCACACAGCAAGTTATTCCAAAGCTTAGCAGCCTGAAACAACAACAAACACTTATTATGGCACACAGTTGCTGTAGCTCAAAAATTGGTACTGGCGTAGGCATTGGTCTAGCTCAGGACTCCTCATGGTTGCCGTCAAGGTGTTGGCCAGGGCTGCACTATTGGTTCAACCTGGGTTCGGCAGCCACTTCTAAGGTGGGTCACTCACAGGCTGCTGGAAGGAGGCCTCTGTTCCTGACTGTGGGCAGAAGGTCTCAGCTCTCCATCACATGGATCTCTCCACTGGTCTGTTTGAGAGTCCTTTCAACGTGGCAGCTGGTTTCCCCCAAAGCAAGTGATGCAAGAGAGAGAGGAGAGAGTGTGTGGCCCTGGATGTCACGCACTATTTATAATACCCTATTGGTGACCCAGGTCAGCCCTATTCAGTATCGGGGGGGAACTTCCCAATGGAGTGTACTCCAGGATCAGGGACCCTTGGGGAGCAGGTTGAAGACTCTATTGAGACGGGACTTTTCCCTGGACCTTGACCCTTCCGGAGTGGTTCATTTCACTCAGTCTGCAGTCTGTGGACAGCTAGGTGTTAACAGCTCAGTGAAGAGTGAGGGTGACAGACTCCTGCACCTGCCCTTTTTGACACAGTTTTGTTGGGTGTTCAGGAAGAACCAAGTCACATGAACTGTTTGAAAGATGATGAATGTGGAAGGCTTTATTGAACGGTGGAAGTGGCTCTCAGTGGAAGGGGAGCTGGAAAGGAGATGGTGCAGGAAGAAGGTGATCTTTCCCTGAAGCCCAGCCGTCTCTGGCTGGGCTCCCCTCCAAAGCTGCACCATCTGAAATTCTCCCTGGCTCGGTTGCTGTTTCTCGGCTCCCCACTCAGCCGCTTTCATCCTGGCCCATCAGCAGCTTGTGTTGCTCCCTTCTTTTTTTCCTGCCCGCTGGTCTGGCTTTTGTGGGCACAGGACAGGGGGCAAGGTGGGCCAAAAAGGCAGTCATTTGGAATGGGGTCAGCTGCTTTCACTTAGGGTAGAGGTTCCAGCTTGAGGGTGGAGTTTAGCTGGGAGCCCAGCCCTTCTGTATAAGGGTCAGCTGTTTTTACTTACAGTAGAGGTTCCAGCTTGAGGGTGGAGTTTAGCTGGGAGCCCAGCCCTTCTGTATAAGGGTCAGCTGCTTTCACTTAGGGTAGAGGTTCCAGCTTGAGGGTAGAGCTTAGCTGGGAGCCCAGCCATTCTGTATCACTAGGACAACATTGATAACACAGTCCCAGGGCTGGGAGTGGGTCTGAGGATTGGGGGATTTCAGGAATGAGGTTTAGGGATGAACAAAGAATGCTTGAGCCTTATCAGGTAAGCATTTCTAACTACTTGGTGCTTTCCTTTCCCTATAAATTTATATGGGGACTACATAAAGAAAAAGGAGTTAACATAAATGATAACATACTGAATATATATATATTTTTTTTTTTTTTGAGACAGGGTCTTTCTCTATCACCAAGCCTGGAGTACAGTGGCAGGATCTTGGCTCACTGTAACCTTGACCTCCCAGGCTCAGGTGATCCTCCCACCTCAGCCTCCTGAGTAGCTGCGGTTACAGGCAAGTGCCACCATGCCTGGCTAATTTTTGTATTTTTGTAGAGGCAGTGTCTCTGTATATTGTCCAGGCTGGTCTTGAACTTCAAGGATGGTCTTGAACTTCAAGGATCACGCTATCGGCCCACCTCAGCCTACCGAAGTATTAGGATTACAGGTGCGATCCATGGCACCTGGCCACTGCTAGAGACTTTTCATACAACAGTATGTCATGGAATTCTATGTTAGTACATATAGGTCTACTTTATGCTATTTGGTTTGTTTAAAAGAAATTATGGCAGTGAGGTGTTTAATATTGTCTTTTAAAATATACAAAAACAGTGTAGATACATTTGAGTAATACTGAATTCTTAGAAAATAATCTATTGGAGTGTCATATATGAAAGGATAAGTAGAGATTTGGAAATGCTTTTTTTAATTGGACAAGAAAACTGATCAAATCTATATCTGGACAAACTAGAAACAGAAAGTTTGGGTGCTAGCAATACAAACTATAGATACATTGATTCTATCGTCACTTCTATGTCAGAAGTATCAGAGAATTGTGGTGCCTGCAAAGGCATGCTCTTACACACCAAGACACCCATTAAAAAAATAAAGCCGAGCTTTCCAGTGTGTTTAGCACTCATTTAACGTACTTGTTCTTCCAAATATTGCAAGGTAGGATGGGATTTCTAAAGATAAGGGCATATAGAACCGAGGCAAAGACAATCAGTACATACACACTGAATCACTCTCTGAAATCATATTTCTAAAACACCGTCAGGGAGTAGCCCTGAAATCACAGACCTGCTGCCATGACATGCAATTACAGGACAGAGGTGCCAGGAGGAGAAGTGCCCACTGTGACCAAGGAAAGCCTTTGTGAGAAGATTACTTCAGGGTGCTCTCCATCAGAGGAGCACACCCCGATCTTGTATTCTTCATTGGTCCAAGGTTCATGTGAATTGGTCAGGTGGGGAATTTGTTCTTCCACAGACATCAGCCTCTTCTGAGTTTCTTCGTCAAAGGCAGATTTGTGTAGCCTTAAATCTTTGGAAGTAGGGAAGATGGTTAAGTTTCCTTTTAGCCAAAGTGACACTAAGCATCCGCAGGGGGCACAGTCCGGGTGGCTCAAAGCCTCACACAACACTGCCACCACATCAGGGTCCAAGGTAACCCAGCTGAGGTTTAGGCTCCTCCATGTTTTGCAGGCAGTGAGTGCCGCAGTGAGGTCTTCACAGCAGGCATGGGTGATCGGCCATGTTTGCATTGCAAGACACTCTAAAGTGAGGATAGCGTCACATAACTGTTTGACACCAGCACCTCCTATTTCATCATGCCCAAGTTTCAGGGTCTTCAGTGTTTCATTGCAAATAAGAACAGCAGCAATGTCCTTAGGGAAACAGAAGTAAGGAAACAGCCCATCAACCACAACTCCAGTATGTTGCAGTCTGTGTGCTTCAGCGCTTCACACAGAGATGCCGCTCCATTATCTTCCAGGAAATTTGATCCCAGATCAAGGAGGGATAGGGATTTACCACAGAAAAGGAGGAAGAGGAGACACAGGTGAGACAGCAGCACATCAACATCAGTGTCGCCAGGGCACAGCAACATCATTCTTTCGTCCTTTGTGAGATTTTCTACCAAGGAGAGACGTGTTAGCTTGCTGTTGCAGGCCAGGACAGAGGTGATGTCTTCACAACCTTCATGGGAGATGCCAGTATCAGCTCTTCTGTCTTGCATATTGCATGCTTCAATGTCTCACACAGGTGCCTGACATCAGTATGAGAGAGGCTAGTGCCATACAGGCTCAGAAATTTCAGATGAGGGTCATGAAGAACTGCCTTAAATAATTCTAAATCATTTCCAAAGTTAGACATAAAAGTAAATATGAGTTTTTGGAGCTTACAAGCAGGCTGAGCCAGCACTTTGCCAAGAATTGCCAGGGAGGCATCACCAAACCTACTGTTTTCCATGTCTAACGTCTGGAAGTTCTTGTTGGTAATGAACATTAAGCAAAGCTCCCGCCAGTAGATGAGCTTCTCATTGTGATCTGAGATGCATCCTGAGAAATCTGGAAAATATTCTCTACACACATGTGAAGTATAGTTAAATTCTGACAATGCTTCAGGCAGAATGAAGATACTAACAAATATTCTATGTTACCAATATAAATGAAAACGTCTTCAAAGAAATTTATCACTTGTGTTACAAATTCTTTTTCCTGAGTTGCAAATAAATCACGGAATAATTCCTGGAAACCTATCGCTTCCCTATCAGCTTTACATTGACTTAAACTTTTAAGGCACTGGGTTATTTCTTGCTTTAGGTCTTTTGACAATGGAAAACCAAAGGATGTCTCCAGCAAGCTGATGATTTCTTCTGTTGAATTTCCAAACACGAATACCCTCACCTGGGTCAAGTGAGTTTGAGGCTGAGCCACCCTTGCTCTTACAAGCTGGGTTATGCTTCCAATGGTTGGGTTAGGATCATCTTTGGGTCGTTTGAGCGAAAAAACATGGCAACACAAAACTCTTGGATACATACATGGATGAAGGTAAAACAGTTACCTCTCCTTTGGAGAAGTTTCATACCTGCCCACATTAAGCCCCTTTGGAGAAGTTTCATACCCACCCACATTAAGCCCTCAGACTCAGATAACCCATTCCTCCAGAGATCCCATGGCAAAATACAAGTGTGTTTGTCCAAATTCCCTCTGCAGCCAAAGCACACAGGCTTTTTAGTCGGGCTCTGTTCACCTTAGGTGGAAAATTCTGACTTCCTGCTTTAAATACATTTGTTTAAAATGATGTATATAAAGAGGTGGTGTTTTGGGAGTTTATTTCAAGGTCTTCTCCCCTTTCTAGCCACCATTTCATACAAGTACAGACCAACCAGCATATGAAGGGATTGTGGCACAAGATAAAGAGCGGTCCAGTATCTCTCACAAAATTGAAGACTTTCAAGGCTTTATTCTTCTCGCTGAAGAAGTAGGAGAAATACAGCTTCCTTTCAAGTTCAGTGAATCCTGGGAGCTTTATGGGTTTTGGATGCTACAGCATAAAATAGGTTTGTTTTTTTTTTTTTTTTTTTTTTTTGCATACCCCCTTTTCCTAATGCAATAAGCAGAGAGGATTCTGGAATCATCTTTTTTTGCAACAAACTGCTCAGGATAATTTGTGTTGGCTGCTGCTGCCTCCAGTCATCATACAAGTCAGCTTTAAGTTCCAAGTCAAACTTCAGTTGCTCAAAGCCATCCATGATGAACAGAATTTGCTCTGGCTGGGAAAGAAAACGTCTTTGATCTTTTCTGGAGACTCAGGCCAGTCCCAGTCCCTAGAGAGGAGCTCCAGTAAGCTGGTCTCTGTGACACCGTTCGTTTCACAGACATTAAGGAAAAAACAAATGTGAATCTATCCTTCCATAACATAAGTTTCCCTCTGCCCAACCTCACTTTTTTTTTTTTTTTAGATTGAGTCTTGTTCTGTCATACAGGTTGCAGGGCAATGGTGCGATCTCAGCTCAGTGCAACCTCTGCCTCCCAGGTTCAAGTGATTCTCCTGCCTCAGCCTCCCAAGTAGTTGGAATTATAGGCATGCACCAGCATGCCCAGCTAATTTTTGTATTTTTAGTAGAGACGGGGTTTCACCATGTTAGCCAGGCTGGTCTTGAACTCCTGACCTCAGATGATCCACCCGCCTCGGCCTCCAAAAGTGCTGGGATTACAGGCGTGAGCCACTGAACCCGGTCCATCACTTTTCTTAAAATGGTTGTTTTTCCAATTCCATCAGAGCCTTCCAGGACCACAGTGAGTAGTCTAGCTTCAGCAGCATATGCATCATTCAATACTTGGACTCATTTTTCATGATTTCTTTGTAGAAATGCTCAAGGACATGAACACAGGTTTCCCTTTCCCATACAAGTTGAAATTTTTCTTTCATGTCCTTTCTATATGGGTTTAGCTTATTTCTCATCTCTTCCTGAGCCTTCATCCAGAGATCTTTCCTACTGGTCTGTGGAAATAGGTTCAGTGTCACCTTCCATGCCTGTTCTCCTGGATAATGTTTGTCCAACAGCTTTGCTACATCTTCTTTGGAAGGCTTCTTTAGCTCAGGCCAGGTGATTGGCTTGAGTTCAGATGTCAAAGGTTCTTGTTTGAGGAGCTCCTTAAATTTCCAAAACTCTTCCTTTCTGAGCTCCTTCAGCTACCACAACAAGCCAAAATCTGAAAAGAAAAAAAAAAAAAAAAAGGATTCCACCATATTGTCCCAGATTGTGAGCTCAGATGTCTCCAGAGGGAAAAGAAAGATCCTCAAAAATAAAGAATAAATGATACCCAATCCTGCTCCTGGTCCTTCCCGCTGGTACTCATCCTATTTTATGCTATTTTAACTGGCATATGGCACTTCACAGGATGTTTATAGACTGTTTAAGGTAACTATTCACTTATTGGTATACTTTTCAGTTAGTTCACGTTTCGCACTGTGAAAAATAATAATTTAGACAATCTCCAAAGGTTATGTACCTTATGATTCTATTTCTGTGATATCCTCAAAAAAAAAATTATAGTGATGTAGAACAGACGACAAGGGCCAGAGGTAAGGGGTGGGGGAAGGAGTTTGTTACTACAAAGGGTTAATGTGAGGAAATTTCCAGTGCCCTGATGATGGTGCCAGTTACACCAATCTATACCTGTGTAAATTTCATGGAACTATACAGAGACAACATGCCAATTTTGATAAGTGGTAACTTTTTAAAAGTAAATTGATGTTTTAAAGTAAACATATATGTACAATGCTGCTGTGACCATCCATGTAATGCCCGACACGAGGAGGCTGCTCTAGGGCAGCCTATAGGAAGAGAGATGCCAAGTCACAGGTTATCACATCTTTGATTTTGATATTTTCTGCCAAGTAAATATTGTATTGTGTTGCTTAAAAGCAGCTACACAGATAGGCTTTTTTTAAATTAGCAAATTTTGTTTCATATATTTGAGGTTTACAATGTGATGTTTTGGGGTACATACAGATGGTAAAAATGGTTACTGCAAAAGAAATAAAAAGGAAATAGAAAAGAAAAGAAAACAATTACTGTGTTGAAGCAGATTGACATAACTGTCATCTCACATGGTTCCTTTTTTGTGACAAGAGCAGCTAAAATCTACGTATTTAACAAACCCCAATACAATTTTGTTAACTTTCGTCCTCGTAATGCACCTTAGACCTCTAGACCTGTTTATTCTGCATATCTGCTCATTTGTATCCTTTGACCCACACTGCAGCATTAGTAACACAGTCACAATAACCAAGACACCAAACAACCTGAATGCCCATGAGTGGGTGAATGGATAAAGACAATGTGGTTCTGTAGGGAGAGAGAATGGAATAGTATTCAGCCTTTAAAAAAGCAGCCGGGCGTGGTGGTTCACACCTGTAATCCCAGCACTTTGGGAGGCTGAGGCAGGCAGATCATGAGGTCAAAAGATCGAGACCATCCTGGCCAACAAGGTGAAACCCCGTCTCCACTAAAAATACAAAAATTAGCCAGGTGTGGTGGTGCACGCCTGTAGTCCCAGCTACTCAGGAGGCTGAGGCAAGAGAATCACTTGAACCCAGGAGGCAGAGGTTGCAGTGAGCTGAGATCGTGCCACTACACTCCAGCCTGGGTGACAAAGCGAGACTCCCTCCAAAAAAAAAAAAAAAAAAAAAAAAAAGGAGATCCTGCCATGTGCCACAACATGAATGAACCTGGTGGACATCATGCTAAGTGAGATCCAAACACAGAAAGACAAATTCGGCATCATCTCACTTTCATGTGGAGTATTTTCTAAAGAGCTCAAATACGCAGACATAAAGAATGAAGCAGTCATTACCACAGGTGCGGGACTGGGGAAACAAGGACATGTGGGTCAAGGGATACACAGCAGATAGTAGCATGGGTTTTTCTTAAAGGCAACATGACCTCAGGGATAGTTCCTGCTACGGGCTCTATGGGGGACCTCAACAGAGAAGTGAAAATCTATATATTAAAAATCCTAAATATCCCAAATCTATTTTCCAAACTGCTGTCCTTTCTTTTTACTGGGGTAGGTTCACAACGCAGGGACAGAATGAGAAATAAAGCAGAAAAAGAGGAAATGAGAGGAGCAGTTGAAAACTCCAGTACCTACCGGGCCCAGCTGGTAACATGAAAAAACAATTATTATCATAAGTATAGCCAACATTGAGAGACATCTTTCAAAATGTCAGGCACTGGCTGATAGGGTTTGCCTCTGTGTCCCCACCCAAATCTCATCTCAAATTGTAATCCCCATATGCCAAGGAGGGACCTGACGGGAGGTGATTGGATCTTGGGGATGGTTCCCCCATGCTGTTCTCATGATAGTGAGTTCTCAGGAGATGTGATGGTTTAAAAGTGTGTGGCTTCCTTCATGCTCTGTCTCTCTCCTGCCACCATGTAGACTGCCTTGCTTCCCCTTCCCCTTCTACCGTGATTGTAAGTTTCCTGAGGCCTCCCCAGTCGTGCAGAACTGTGAGCCAATTCCACCTCTTTTCTTTATAAATTACCCGGTCTCAGGTGGTATTCTTTATAGCAGTGTGAGAACAGACTAATTCACCGGCCAAATGACTTTCCACATCACAATGGATTTGATCCTCACAACACACCTCTAAAGCAGGTTACCTTTATATCCCATATATTACAGGTGAGGAAACTGAGGCACAAAGAGAGTGAGCAATATACCTGATATTACACCTAGAAAATGGCAGAAGCAGAACTCAATACAAGGCATTTCAGAATGCACAAGCGTAAGTGGATGAAATCAGCCAGGAGTTAGAATCCTGACATTCCATATTGCATTGTCAACACCACACCGACAACCAGAGTGAGGATCGAGGAGGTGAGGGCAGATGCGGCAGGCAATAGCTCCACACACAGCTGTCTTTGGAAAACACACCCTCAGCATCAAGAGATATTTTTCATCTTTTTGTGGAAAGAGCTCAAACTTGGGATTTCTTTATAAAGTGTCTCCATTTTAAAATATGGACTCAGTTGACTTGTAATAACTGTAGATCTTCTTATGATCTCTGAATTAGAACTAGCTAATGTTGTGTTGACACAAATTGCCAGCTCTCTGTGATTCATTTAGACCCAGCTTGAGGAGCTCGCCCAAGGATACCCTCTCTTTATCTGTTATTGCATCACAAAACTAACACATTAAATCTTAGTGACTTACAGTGAAAACAGTTTGCTTATTATGATGGTTTATTGATTGTAATTTATTATGATGGTTTATTAATTACTATAACTATTGCTCATGAGTCTACAGCTCTGCCGATCTAAGTCATGCTCGGCTGGTTGTGACTGGACTCACTCATGCATCTGTGGTCAGATGCCTGGTTGGTTGGGGGCTGGCTGGTCTAGAATAGCACACAAGACACTGGTTCTACTGCATGCTGTTAACAAAAGCAAGTCAAGGGACCAGGCTGTGTTTTCCACTCAGGCATGAAGAAATAGACAACGAAGTCCTAGGCGTGGAGCCCAGGCAGGGGAGGTGATAAGGCTGCAAAAATATCCCCACTTCCTTGCCACTGCACTAATTTTGTGGCCTTACCCCCTCCTCTGCCCAGGCTCTGCACCTAGGACTTCGTTGATTGCTTTAATGAAAGCCAAAGGCTAGAAAGGAACAATTAAAGTTTCACAAGTGCTAGTAAGTGAAATGATTCATTGACATCTGATAAATTCAAACTATTCAGGTCCAATTTTATTGTTTGCTCCTATTCCCATTGAAATAGTCATCAAAGGAAGCTGAAGGTAGAAGTTGAGCCCTATCAGGAGTTAATTTTATGGATTGTATACCTTAAAGGTAGTAGGAAAAAAGTGAATAAATAGCCTTAGCTGAGGCAGAAGTTCAGCACTACATGAAGACCATGACCCTCTGAGAAGGCTTTTCCCACCTTCCTCCTAGAATGTGTCGAGTTATGTGAATCTAACATGCTAACATATGCACAACAGTGCTTAGAACAAAGGGAGGACAATGCAAGTGTCAACTATTACTCTTATTTCTAAGTCCCACCATGTTTTACTAAGAACCTACTTACTGCACGATGTTGTGATAAATGTGTATTGTGGGATTTAATAAATGCTCCCTGAGTTGAGAGGAGCCTGTCACTTTCGTTTGCTGCTTGACTTTCCTTCCTTCCTTCCTTTCTTATTCTTCTTTTCTTTCTTTCTCTTTCTTTCTTTCTCTCTTCTCTCTCTTTTTCTTTCTTTTCTTTCTCCTTCCTTCCTTCCTCCCTTCCCTTCCCCTCCCTTCCTTCCTTCCTTCCTTCCTTCCTTCCTTCCTTCCCTTTCCTTTCCTTCCTTCCTTCCCTCCTTCCTTCCTTCTCAGACTCATGCTGTATCACCCATGTCGGAGTGCAGTGGTGCCCAGCTCAATGCAACCTCTGCCTCTGGGGTTCAAGAGATTCTCATGCCTTAGCCACTCGAGTAGCTGGGATCACAGGCACGCATCACCATGCCTGGATAATTTTTTGTCTTTTTAGTAGAGACAGGGTTTCACCATATTGGCCAGGCTGGACTCGAACTCCTGGCCTCAAGTGATCCACCCACCCTGGCCTCCCAAAGTACTGATATTACAGGCATGAGTCACTACACGTGGCCGCTGCTTGACTTTCTAAGTGAGACATTCACATTCTGGACCTGCAGTAAACAGATTTGCAAAATCCAGGAAGGCAGATTAGTAAGGTTAGTTCCACGTTCTTCTCCCCCTCCACACACACATTCTTTAGATTATGTGGTAAATATAAAATGACACCCCAGAGACGTCCACATCTTAATCCCCGGAACCTGTCGAGGTGTTACTGATATGGCCAAATGGATTTTGTAGGGGTGACGTATTAGTCTGTTCTTGCACTGCTATAAAGAAATAACTGAGGGTGGGTAATTTACAAAGAAAAGAGGTTTAAATGGCGCTCAGTTCTGCAGGCTGCACAGGAAGCCTGGTAGCCTCTGCTCCTGGGGAGGCCTCAGGGAGCTTTGATCCACAGTAGAAGGTGAAGTGGAAGCAGGTATCTTACATGGCAGGAGCAGGGTCAAAGGCGGGTGGAGGTGCCACACACTTAACCGGACCGCATAGGAACTCACACACTCTCCTGAGAACAGCACGGAGAGAATGGTGCTAAACCATTGATGAGAACTCCACTCCCATGATCCAATCCCCTGCCACCAGGCCCCGCCTCCAACCCTGGGGAGAACAACGCGGTAGGAGATTTGGGTGGAGACACAGATCCAAACCACATCAGGTGATTATGTGAGGAGATCATCTGGGATCATCCCAAGAATCAAAATGTTTATATTAGGGAGACAGAGTCCCAGAACAATAGGAGATGCAAGGACACGCAGAGGTCAGAGAGACCTGAAGACGCTGTCCCGCTGGCAGTAAAGATGGAAGAAGGGGCTATATGAGTCCATTCTCGCACGGCTACGAAGACATACCTGAGACTGAGTAATGTATGAAGAAGAGAGGTGTCGTTGGCTCATGCTTCCGCAGGCTGTACAGGAAGGAGAGTGGCTTTTGCTCGGCTTCTGGGGAGGCCTTGGGGAGCTTTCAATCATGGTGGAAGGCAAAGGGAGAGCAGGCACTTCCCGTGGCTGGAGCAGGAGGTAGGCGGGTGGCACTGCACACTTTTAAATCACCAGATCTCACGAGAACTCACTGTCACCAGGACAGCACCAAGGGCGATGGTGCTAAACCATTCATAGAGGATCCACCCCATGACCCAGTCACCTCCCACCAGGCCCCACCTCCACACACACACATCAGGTACAACCACTCTACATGAGATTTGGGCAGGGACATGGATCCAAACCACGTCAGCGGTCATGAGACAGGGAATTGGGCAGCCTTTACTTAGAGCTACCAGAGGCAAGAAACTGATTCTCCCCAAAAGCCCTCAGCAGGAAGGGAGCTCTGCCAACACCTTGATGTTAGGACTTCTGACCTTAGAACTGTCTGATAATAAATGCATGCTGTTTAGAGTCACCAGATTTGTGGTGATTTGTCACTGCAGCAGTAAGATACGAATACAGATGGAAATGGGGTGGTGTACCCTCATCAGTTCTCAGCCTCCCCAGTCCTGTCAAGAAAGAGCCCAGCACAGGGGCTGCCCTCAGGGTCTCTGGGACCAGCCTGCGGGTGTTTATTCCCAGGTCTCACACCAGTCATTTGAATCCCCTGTGTCTCAGTTTCCTTACCTACACAATGGGCATAATACAAGCTCATGCCTCATAGCATTGATAGAAGAATTTAGCGAATTAATACATGAAATGTGTTTCCAGTTTCCAGCACATATAAAAAATATGTCCTGATTTCTAGGGATCTGCAAACCAGTTTGAGAAGAAAGACATAGTTCTTGGTGTTAGTATTACGTATTTCCATTTCTAATTAAATTCAAGGAGAGAAGAAAAGAAACAACCGCTTCTGCAAACCGGGGTACAGCGTTTCTCTGTGCAAGTCTTAGAGATCTGTGCGCTAGTGTGTGTTGTGTGGGCCTGTTAGCACGTGTAACTTTTGATGGACCACTTATCTTAGTTATTGCTTTCTATTTAATTTCCCCTGGATCCCAGTAATAAATTGGGCCTTTCTGTGGTATGAAAGATCTCTGAAAACAGTTCAGACTCTGTTGGATGCCTACTAAAGCATGATTGAATTAAGCTTAAACTCCAGATGGCCTTTATCTAGAGGGGTAACACAAGTAAAAGATTTTTTCATGTAAAAGGCTAGACATCACATTGCTTGCCATCTCCCTAAAGCCCTTGCAGACCTAGAAACATTAAAAAATAAATAAATTTAAATTAAAAACAATAAAAACACCTCACGCATCTCACTGATGCCCATCCTTCTCTTTTGAGAAACATGCATTTGCTCAAATCCAGGAAGAGCCCACCATAGTGTCCCCCTGTGTTGCCCTCTGGCCCTTTTCTCCTCACCCCCACCTGGGTTCAGGTGCTCAGTGGTCAGTGCTGTGTGGAAGGGTGGAATGGAAATTGTCCGGACATGGTACCTATGCAAACAGGGTGGCCAGTTGATTTGTAATGGTCATTATGGTACAAGTACATTTCATCTGGAACATTTCTTGAAGGACAGTCCTTGTTATTTGACTTTGTAAGCTCATGAGGAAAGTAATTTGTCGGACATGAAAAAGAGACTTGTTTCTTATTGTGTGGCAACAGGGTTAATCATTAATCAATGCATTAGCCCTAAGCTCCATTCATGTGTATGTAATTATCTATTCCACATCTCTGGATGCGGATCTAAAAGGCACCTGTAACTCATTCTAACAACACGGGTTCTTGGTTTTTGTTCTACTGTTCATTTCTCCCCCTAAGAGTAGACTCAGTGGCACAGAACGGAAATCACAAAAGAACAGCTGCATAAACATAACGGGCCTTATTCTCCCACATAAAAGGCATTGAAAGATGGACAGCTCCGGCCTGACACAGAGGCCCCATGAAGTAATCGGGGAACAAGGCTTTTTCTACCCCAAGGTCACAAAGTGGCCCCTGAAGCTCCAACCAGCCTACAGTCATTCCAGGTAGCTGGAAGGAGAGGCAAGAGGAGGGCCCCTCTGGGCTGAACCAGAACCTTTAAAGGCCCTTCCTGGAAGTTCCTTCTGAAGATGCCACTTTAATCTGATTGGCCAGGACTTAGTCACATGCCTACACCCAGCTACCAGGAAATCCAGAAGGTGCAGACTCTTTGATCTCAGCGAGTTGCCACCCCTGAGAAAGGCTGGGTTCTGAGGCTGAGGGAGGACAAGGGAACACCAGTGGGGCAACAGCAGTCTCAGCTACAAACTCCAAGCCGCTCCTCTCTCAGCTACCCCCTCTAAACTGCTTCTCTCTCAGCTGCCCCCTCCAAGCTCCTCCTCCCCCACCCACCCCCCCCAGCCCCCTTTCTCTCAGCTACTGCCTCCAAGCCACTTTTTTCTTAGCCACCCCCTCCAAACTGCTTCTCTCTTAGCTACCACCTCCAAGCTACTCTTCCATCAGCTACCCCCTCCAAGCCACTCTTGTCTTAGCCACCCCCTCCAAGTCCCTCCTGTCTCAGCTACCTGCTCCAAGCCACTTCTCCCAGACTTGCCCACCTCATGAACGGCACCCCCAGCTGCTCCAGCCAAAACCACAGCAGCACCCATGGCTCACTTGCCTGCATCCTCCACACCTAATTGAACAGCAGGATGCACCAATTCCACACCCAAAATACACCTCTTCCTGCCCACGTTTCTCTGCATCCCCGCTGCTACCGCACCCCTGAGATGTTACTGTAAGTGTAAACTATTGCTATTATCGTTCCTAAGTCCCACCGTGTTTTGTTAAGAAACTACTGACCAGGCCGGTGGCTCACGCCTCTAATCCCAGCACTTTGGGAGGCCAAGGCGGGCGGATCACAAAGTCAGGAGATCAAGACGATCCTGGCCAACATGGTGAAACCCTGTCTCTACTAAAATACGAAAAAACAAAAAAATTAGCCGGGCGTGATGGTAGGCCTGTAATCCCAGCCACTTGGGAGGCTGAGGCAGGGGAATCTCTTGAACCTGGGAGGCGGAGGTTGCAGCAAGCAGAGATCGTGCCACTACACTCCAGCCTGGCAACAGAGTGAGATTCCGTCTCAAAATTTAAAAAAGAACCTACTTAGTGTACCATGTTGTGATAAATGTGTGTTGTCGGATTTAATAAATGCTCACTGAATAGAGAGCAGCCGGTCATTTTCGTTTGCTGCTTGACTTGAGACCCAGCTGCTCTCACTTTCCTATAGCCCACTCCCCACAGAGCAGCAACATCTCACCATGCCACTCCCCTACTTAGACCGCTCCTATGGCGTCCCTTGAGAGTTGAGTTAAAAAACACCAACTGGCCACTGCCAGTCAGACCTCCATGATCTCAGACCCATAAACCCTGAGCACGTGTCCTGCCTCCACACCGCTCACTCCTGAGCTCCAGCCACAGGGGGGCCCTTCTTCTCCTGTTCCTCCAACAGCCCAAGTCCTTCCTACCTGGGGTTTCTGCACGTCCCCTTCCCGGTGTCTGGACAGCTTCACCTCAGCCGTGAAAGTGCGACCTCATCACAATTCCACCTCAATACAATGCCCCTCCTCACAAGCACCTGCTCCCATCACCTGAGACCAAATCTCACCCAACTCATACAAGCCCCAGTCACTCTGTAGCCCTGTTTTGTGTTTTTCGATTTTTAATTAATTAATTATTGAGACGGAGTCTCACTCTGTCTCCCAGGCTGGAGTGCAGTGGCACGATCTCGGCTCACTGCAAGCTCCGCCTCCTGGGTTCACGCTATTCTCCTGCCTCAGCCTCCTGAGTAGCTGGGACTACTGGAGCCTGCCACCACGCCCGGCTAATTTTTTGAATTTTTAGTAGAGACGGGGTTTCACCGTGTTAACCAGGATGAGTCTCGATCTCCTGACCTCGTGATCCGCCTGCCTCGGCCTCTCAAAGTGCTGGGATTGCAGGCGTGAGCCACCACACCCAGCCAGCCCTGTTTTATCTTCTTTACAACCTGGCCAGGCACAGCGGCTCACATCTATAATCCCAGCACTTTGGGAGGCCAAAGCAGAAGGATCACTTGAGCCCAGGAGTTCTAGGCCCACCTGGATAACACAGCGAGACTCTGTCTCTACAATACACAGGAAAAAATTAGCTGGGTGTGGTGGCGTGTGCCTGTGGTCCCCAGCTACTTGAGAGGCTGGGGTGGGAGGATCGTTTGAGCCCAGGAGTTTGAGGCTGTAGTCAGCCGTGGTCACCACAGCACTCCAGCCTGAGCGACAGAGCAAGACACTGTCCCAACATAAATAAATAAAACCTATCATTACCTACAATTCCCTTTTTTCAAATGTACTGGCTTACTGGTTCATAGTTCAACTCTACCTGTTAAAACACAGGCCCCCATAAGGACATGGAGCCCACGTTTCTTGAGGTCAGATTCCTTGATGTGTAGGAGTGCATTTGATGCATAATAGGTGCTCAAAAGCTGTTGAATAAACAAATGAGTGGAGGAGCAAACCCTTCTGAGGCAAACGTGCATGAGATCAGAACGGATGGGCACTGGAGAGGTGGAATGGGCCTGGGGATAACAACCCATCTCCCTGGGAAAGAAGAACAAGTCATGAAAACGCCGACAAGTCGACCAAGACCAAAGCAGGACACGATGAACGCCAGGCGTTCCCTCTGAGAAAGCTGCCCGGCCACTCAGCAGGACGCCAGATAGAGCTGTTGACTTTCTCGTGACTTTGCGTCTGACCTGAAAGAACAGGAGAACGAGGGAAGCTTCCTGGAATGATGAAATTACACCGGACAACTTAATGAAAAATTCTCAGTTCCCACTGAGGCATTAAATAGTCGATTTCCACATGGAAGCCTCCATCGCTTGTGACAAACTGTTTCTTTATTTTTCCACAGAAATGTTAGAGACGAAAAAGACGGACCGAGAAGACCTCTGACTGCAGCCTTGCCGGTGAGCTTCGTTGCTCAGCAGCGAAGATCCAGCCAGCAGCGGAAGAACAGGAGCATCCAAAGATGGATTATGCTTTCGCTTCCAATTAGAATGGGCTATTAATTACTTGTTTTGAATTGACTTGAGTTATAAATTGCTCATAGGGAAAGAGAGCTGTTTTCTTTTTCCCACGTAGTTCAGCATCGCCACCTTCCATCGGCAAAAAATAAAGTCCCCTCTTGAGAGATTTTCAAATTTCAGTAACTGAGGTTGTTAAACAAGGAAAGGCGAGTTTAGCTCTGAGAGCTCGGAAGTAATTCACATTTGGCTAATCTGGGACTCTCAGGCTGGCCATTACGTCTTTAGATCACTCGGGTCGACTCTGAATTAAAGGTGGCATCCCAAATCGCTGCAATTAATCTGCCAAGTACACTCGCCACCGAATGTCAGGATTTCACCTGCTAGGGTCTTCAAAAAGCTTGGCACGGTTGATACACTGACAGTCGCAAAACAGCTAATTTCGACTGAGTTAAGAACTGCAACGGCCGTATTGATCCGTTAAACACCGCACCATATTTGAGTGCGAGGTTACTCCCGATCTCCCTCTCAAAACCCTCATGGATTAAAGTCACGTGCCAGTCTGTGTATGAAACGAACATTTCAACGTTTAATACCGGAGCACTGTATTTGAGGTGTGCCCGACATTTACGTCCAACTCTTTCTTTCTGCCATTTCATTAAGTACTGGCTAGAAGACCAAAACACAGCCTTAAGCCAGAAGCCCGGGAAATACCTACACAAAACACGATTTGAGCTTTGGATCAAGATCCCATGACTTTTTAGGATGAAATATCTCCAGTGAGACACTGGGGAAGAAGAGGGAAAGGTGCCCTTCATTTTATGCCATGCCCTCAGCTAGTTCACTCCACAAACGACACATTTGTCTCTCCTGTTGGCATTTGGACCTGGTAGGAATCGGAGTCACAGTCACTGAGGGATGAGTCAGAACTTAGTAATTATGTTTTCTGCTTCGTTCCCTTAATTCTTTTTAAAATATCATTTTTTAACCTACCAAAAAATGCTCACTTTGGAAAACCTGAAAAACTACAGAAAAAAAAGCGTAAGAAAATAAAAATTACCCATAACCTTATCACCCAAATACACACATGTGTACCACCACAAGCTCTGGTTTATGCATATATATGCATCATTTCAATAAATATATATGCATGTTTACCTATTCTATATAATAAATATATGTGTGTGTGTGTGTATATATATATATATAAAAAACCAAGTAGTTCTAAAGAAAGCTTGTGCCAAGCTACCAGTGACAATCCCGCTAGCAGCGCGTGAGAGCTTGGTGATTTTGAGGCGCTTGCGTCTTTAGCCGGCACTTTGATGTCTTCCTTTCTTCCACCAACCTGCCTTCTAATTCCACAGGGCAGAGAGCAAATGCTATGACTGATTCCATCAGGATTTGGTGTAAAATGTCCCCACTCCTCACCCTCTCGCCCCCACCCCTGCTATAGCAGTGGCTAATTGCCTAAGCAATCCACACAGTGGACAGCTTGTTCGTGCAGGGGGCCCAGGTGTGTTGAGAAGCTCTGGAGGGTGACATGCACATTTTATTCTGGAAACATGGAGGTCCTGGGTTGGCACATAAATGGATGGTCTTAACTTGGCTAAAATGTATCTGCGCTGGTGTAGTGGGTGGAATCGTGGCCCTCCAAAGATATGTCTACCCAAAACCAAAGCACAAGATCTTATCTGGAGCACGTATCTTTGCAAATATAATTAAGGCAAGAATTTTTTTCTTCTTTGAGACAGAGTCTCACTCTGTCACCCAGGCTGGAGTGCAATGGTACGATCTCAGCTCACTGCAACCTCTGCTTCCTGGGTTCAAGCAATTATCATGCCTCAGTCTCTAGAGTAGCTGGGATTACAGGCACCCACCACCACGCCGGACTAATTTTTCTATTTTTAGTAGAGACAGGGTTACCCCATGTTGACCAGGCTGGTCTCGAACTCCTGGCCTCAAGTGATCAACCCGCCTCAGCCTTCCATAGTGCTGGGATTACAGGCCTGAGCCACTGCACCCAGCCAAGGTGAGGATCTTGAGATGAGGTCACCCTGGATTTGGCCCTAAATCTGAGAATGAGGATCCTGACAAGAGAGAGAAGCAGAGAAGACAGAGAGACACAGGGAGGAGGCCACGTGAACACAGAGGCAGAGATGGGAGCAATACAGCCTCAGCCCAAAGAATGTCTGGAGTCGCCAGGAGCTGAAGGAGGCAGGAGGGAGCCTCCCCTAGAGCCTCTGAAGGGAGCACAGCCCTGGCCACCCCGATTTCAGATTCCAGCCTCCAGACTGGAGTGACAACCTCTGTTGTTTTAAACTTCCAAGTGGTGGTGACCTCTTTTTTTTTTTTTTTTTTTTTTTTTGACACAGAGTTTTGCTCTTGTCGCCCAGGCTGGAGGGAAGTGGTGCGATCTTGGCTCACTGAAACCTCTGCCTCCTGGGTTCAAGTGATTCTCCTGCCTCAGCCTCCTGAGTACACGCCACCTTCTCTGTCCCTCAATGTGCCTGTGGCCCCTGCGGACGCCTGTCCCACCTTCCCTGTCCTGCATTCGGCGACAGGGACTCACTGGTAAGGATGGATGAGCCGCTTGCTCACCCAGTGGCTTCCAGGAATGGGGGGTACCAGCAGCCAAGCAGAAGAGGAAGGAGAGTGGGTGTTCCTCCCTGCAGGGGCCCCATGGGGGCTGGGACTGGAGAGGCTGCAGCCCTCCACACAAGGCTGCAGCTCCTATCAAAGCGCCCTCTCCACACAGCTTTCTCTCTCCAGGTGTGGGAACTGCTCCCACCCCTGCTCTTCGGGTCTATAGATTTGAAGCTTCCCCCTCTATTAGTCCCAGAGATGCACCAACCCATGCGATGTTCCTAGGCTCTGCCGCAACTGTGTAAGTCATCCTTGTATGAAACTCTTTTCCAAGCTGGATG
This sequence comes from Piliocolobus tephrosceles, assembly GCF_002776525.5. Taxonomy (NCBI): domain Eukaryota; kingdom Metazoa; phylum Chordata; class Mammalia; order Primates; family Cercopithecidae; genus Piliocolobus; species Piliocolobus tephrosceles. The sequence goes on along the minus strand of NC_045443.1, from coordinate 126,661,298 downwards.
GGGCCACCTATTTCTGTGGCATGGTTACATGCGTATATCATGGTATTACTGCATGCTTTATGTATGTTCAACGTTCTCCATGACAAAAAGTTTAGAAAAATATAACAGAAGTTTTTCAAAAAAGAAGGCTGAGGCAGAACACTGTTCCAATCTCCTACCACCTCCCTACCTCCTCATGCTTGCAAGATGACTGTTGGAGCTCCAGCCATCACACCTGAGTTCTGGACAGGAAGAAGGGATAGGCAAAGGGTAAAAGTCATCTGTTTCTGGTAATGTCACATCTAGTAAATTCTGTTTACAACATATATGCTGGGACTGTGACTCATGATCACAGGCAGACTGGAGGGATGTAGTATTGTTACCCGAGCACATTGGCTTCTTTGAACAAAACTGGGGTTTAGTTGGTAAGAAAAGAGGAGACAGTGGCATTGGGTATGCAATTAGCATTCTCTGCCACTGAGGGTGAATTCACGTAGAGGAAGCGAAAAGGTTACCAGTGAGAAAAGGTCACCAGTGAGAAGATCTCACAACAGGTTCAGAAAGGCATGAGAGCACCCTCAGTCATGGCCAGAGCAAACCCCACAGATTTAGTGACAGGATTCACCAAACCCAAAGCTTGACTGCACTCAGATGGAAGCTTTTACACTTGACCTGTCAGTGCCTTGGACTAATCCCATTCCAGACTTCCGAATAGCCTTGTTCACCAACAGCGTTCAAGTAATTATAAACCGCTTTCATTGCAATCCAACCCATACTAACGTAAGCAAATAGCATAATTTATTTTAAAGGTAAGATAGGTCAGTTGGAATCAAAAGATAAGAACTATCTCAGGAACGACCAGAATCAGGGACTGGAGTGCCTTTGGATCGCTCCCTCTCTCACATTCTGCTTTTTTCTGTACCCTTTCTTATATTTTCTTCTCTCCTTTGTGGCTCCAAATTGTCAGGGAAAGATTCTGATTGCCTGTTGCCTTGAAACAAGCATTTATTCCTGGTCCAACAAACTGTGTCCAGAGGAAGAGTTCTGAGGAAGAGGCTGTATATGATATATCATTAATAACCATATTAGTCTGTTCTCACATGGCTATAAAGAACTGCTTGACACTGGGTAATTTACAAAGAAAAGAGGTTTAATTGACTCACAGTTCTACATGGCTGGGGAGGCCGCAGGAAACTTACAATCATGGTGGAAGGGGAAGCAGGCACATCTTACATGGTGGCTGGTGAGAGAGAGTGTGTAGGAGGAACTGTCAACACTCATAAAATCATCAGATCTTGTGAGAACTCACTGTCACAAGAACAGCATCGGGGAAACCACCACCATGATCCAATCACCTCCTACCAGGTCCTGCCCTCAACATGTGGGGATTATGGGGATTATAATCTGAGATGAGATTTGGGTGGGGTCACAGAGCCAAACCATATCAATAACTATATATATATATATATATATATTCTTGATTATAATTCAGACATTTTAAACATTTGCAACATTAAAGATTAAAAATGATCTTAGTCAAATGGTGATGCAAATACTTTAGACCAGTCACCCACAAAGATGATGACTTTGATTGGTCTTATTTGACCGTTGTTGAAAACTTCACTGAGAATATAGACATTGGTGTCTCATGATCTTCTTCAAACTGACTTTGTTTTCCACTGGTCCCCTCATTAAGGTGTTAAATGAAACTTAACATAGTTTCATTGGTAGAACTGTATTTGTAACATTTTGAAATTTCTATTTGTAACCTTGCTCAAGTGGTAATCTTCTACCTTCTGTAAAATTCATGCTTTAACATCTGCCCAGTAAGCACAGGCTGGGCATTCCTGGTTCTGGACAGGACGTCTGAGGTGTCTAAGGTCACCTTGCCTTGCCTTGCCTCCCTCATTCCCTAACCCTCACCACCACTTCCCACCACTTAGGAGCACTTTTCAAATACAAACCAATCAATCCAGTGTCCATACCTACAACTACCTTCCTTCTCAGGCTCTCACACCCTAGAGGTCAGTATCCACCTGCCCAATCACCCCAAAGCCAGGTACCAGACAACTAGAGGCAGCCCCTATGCTCAGAACTATTCAAGCAAGTCAATACTAAGCCTCACTTATTCCTGCCCATGGAAACCACAATAAAGTGTCTTCCTTGCATATTCCTCTCTCTGTGTCTCCTGAGCAACCCTGGTGCATCCCGTGGGGTGACGTGTTCCCTCCTCTTGGGAACTGTGAGTGACAGCTATCATTTGAATGGCAGTCATCTCAGATCTGTTGGTCTTGCCATAACCAAAATGTCCTATTCATACTCTGTACTTGAGAACAGACAACACCAAGATCATCTCCTCCTCTCCTGCTGCAAGGTCGCTGGGCCCAACACCTCCCCCAGCTGTGTCCTCTACTCTCAGGTCACTGTGTTTAGTTGACCTCAGGGATGGCGACAGAGCGGATGTGGCACACACCCTGCCCCTCCTGCATCCCACTCCCGGCTCCCACCCTCGCCCCTATCCCAGCCTGGGCCACCTTCTCATAAACCCGGGGGACCTGATTCATCTATTTTCTTTCCAATCTGGTAATTAAAGCACAGACATTAAGCCTGAGTCCTTCAGGATTTTGAGTCTAATACCCATCTAGACCTTGCATTTTGAACATTAAAATCATTCTCTCTCAAAAAAACCCTGCTTTGCAATTCAATAGCTTTGTTTCTCAAGACTATTGTTTCCTCTCTCATAACATTCAAAAGCCTCCTCAGACACTCAGAGCCAAGAATTGGACTCTTGATGACCTGAATTTGGCTGTGTCGATGGCCACCTCCACCCCCAAAATGCAGTAAGCTCAGAATAGTGTAATTTTCATAGTGAATTATATGTGCATGTATGTGTATGTGTGTGCAAAACAAAATACTTACCAGTTAATATCTGAGTTTATTATTCTGCCACTAAAAAACAGAACAAATGTTTACATACAGGCAGTATCATAGCTTATGAGGTTTATCCAAAGAATAGTTATTTGTAGACTACTAAAGACATTCTAAAACCAATAAAGTCTCATTGTATTGAGAACCCAATAATCAAAGTTCCCTCTCCGTACCTCTTATCAACAAATAACAATTGTTACGTCAGAGGCGTTTGAACCAGAGCGACTCCATCTTGAACACGGTCTGGGTAAAATGAGGCTGAGACCTACTGCACTGCCTTCCCAGGAGGTTACGGCATTGTAAGTCACAGGATGAGATAGGAGGTCAGCACAAGATACAGATAATAATGACCTTGCTGATAAAACAGATTGCATAAAGAAGTCAGCCAAATCCCACCAAAACCAAGGTGGTGACGAGAGTGACCTCTGGTCGTCCTCACACAGCTCATTATGCGCTAACTATAATGCATTAGGAGGCTGAAAGACCCTCCTACCAGTGCCACGAGAGTTTACAAATGTAACTTCCTGACATTACCCTGTATGGTCTGAAAGGGAGAGGATCCCTTGGTTCTGGGAATTGCCCACTCCTTTCCTGCAAAACTCATGAATAGTTCACCCCTTATTTAGCATACAATCAAGAAATCACCATAAAATAGCCAACAGTAGCCCATACTGCTGCTCCGCCTATGGAGTAGCCATTGTTTATTCCTTTACTTTTTTTTTTTTTTTTGAGACGGAGTCTTGCTCTGTCGCCTGGCTGGAGTGCAGTGGCGCCATCTCGGCTCACTGCAACCTCCGCCTCCCAGGTTCAAGTGATTCTTCTGCCTCAGCCTCCTGAGTAGCTGGGACTACAGGCGTGCACCACCAAGCCTGGCTCATTTTTTGTATTTTAGTAGAGACATGGTTTCTCCATGTTGGCCAGGATGGTCTCAATCTCCTGACCTCGTGATCCACCTGCCTTGGCCTCCCAAAGTGCTGGGATTACGGGCATAATCCTTGAGCCACTGGGCCCGGCCTATTCCTTTACTTTCTTAATAAACTTGCTTTTGCTGCAGGAGTTTTCCTTAATTCAGCTAAAGACAGGGTCCTTGTCACATGGCCGTGAAAATTTAGGCTTGCAGACTATTTGAAGGGTGAGTAGGGCAGGGTTTTATTGGGTGAAACGGAAGAAAAGAGGAAACAGGGACCCTCCACAAAGACGGAGTCCTGGCTGGGGCTCATTACAGAAGATGGGTCAGGCTCCTCCGTGCTGCAAACAGTGCAGACTTCGGTGGCTCCACCCCAGTGTGCCCTCCTCCCCGTACACAGGCCGGCTGGAGTTCTGCCATGGAGGCCTTCCCAACTGTCTTCTCACTGTGTGGACTTGCTCCGAATTATTTCTTGTGCAGGATCCAAGAACGCTCTCTTGGGGTCTGGATCAGGACCCCTTTCTGGTAACACTTATACTATGCACCTCATTCAAAGTAAATGCGAGAATATTGAAACTGATGGTTTCCTTTGGCCTGAGTTGGACATTTGTCTAGCCCATATGCAAACTGGTTATCACAGGGTACAGCTGGCAACTGTATGAGGGAGGAGTTGGGGGAGAGAGAGATGGAGACAGAGAGAACCAGAGAGAGGATGAGAGAGCACGGTAGGCTGGGGGCCATGGCTCACACCTGTAATCCTAACACTTTGGGAGGCCGAGGTAGGTGGGTCGCTTGAGGTCAGGAGAACAGTCTGGCCAACATGGTGAAAACCCATCTCTACTAAAAATACAAAAATTAGCCAGGCATGATGGTGCACACCTGTAATCCCAGCTACTTGGGAGGCTGAGGTAGGAGAATCACTTGAACCTGGGAGGCAGAGGTTCCAGTGAGCAGAGATTGCACCACTGCACTGTAGCCTGGGCAGTAGAGTGAGACTCCATCTCAAAAAAAAAAAAAAAAGAAAAGGAGAGAGAGCACAGTGGACACAGGCCAGCTGGCCATGCTTCCCAGCTCCTGCCCTTCCTCCCCCCATCTCAGGACCAGGTTCAGGGCCTTGGCTTTCTCACTTGTAAATATATGGGGTGGTTTGAGGATTAACTGAACTATTGTGGATAAGACACTGTCGAATAACAAGTAAACCTGGACTCTGGAAGGGACTTTATTCTAACGGATCCCTAAGGGGGCAGGACGGGATGACAGCAATGTGGAGAGGGCTCTAACTGTGAGCTCTGCCAGTCTCCAGGGTCAGGCAGCCTGGACTTTTCTTTTTCTTGGGAGGTGCAAGCAAGCTAGGAAGAGCTGGTGTGGTGCGAGGAGCTGGGGTGAGGGTGGCAAAAACTAGACAGCAGATCCGAAGAGTTTCGCCGTGGGGCCGTCTGCTCCTAGGAGGGGCTGCTGGGGGCCATCTGCAGCTCAGGCTGGGGAGTGAGGCAGGCCTGGGAGAAGGAGAGGAGCTTTAATAAAGTTTGGTTCACATGCATTTTGTTCTGGTCCACCATGGGGGTACAGTTCAGCTCAGTCACTGATGAGGCAAAGACTGAGATTTTGGAGGGGCTGTATCTGGCCTTGTCACAGGTAAACATAGGAGTGTCTGCAAGTCTCATCCCATTCGGGGAAGGGGCTCTTTGCAATGAGGGGTGTCCTGGCCTTTGCTGTCTTCCAGGATCAG